>NC_143249.1:1830000-2134166 GCF_984573655.1 Nuphar pumila | reverse complement strand
ATTATACTAATGTACTTGAGAGAAACACCTTTCTTCATCATTGTCCACCAGAGAACGTCCCTAGGTACTCTATCGTATGCCTTCTCTAAATCAATAAAAACCATATGCAAATCTTTGTTCCTCTCTCTATATCTTTCAATAAGTTGTCTAAGAAGATGTATAGCTTCCATAGTTGATCTTCCAGGCATAAAACCAAATTGATTCTCCGATATCATGACAATCTTCCTCAACCTAGACTCAATCACCCTCTCCCAAAGTTTCATAGTATGACTCATGAGTTTTATACCACGATAGTTTGTGCAATCTTGTATATCACCCTTATTCTTATATAAAGGCACCAAAGTACTCTTCCTCCACTCATTAGGCATCTTATTTGTTCGCCAAATCAAGTTAAAAAGATTTGTCAACCATTCTAAACCTTTCTCTCCCAAGCATTTCCAAGCCTCGATAGGTATACCATCTAGGCCAACTGCCCTTCTTGATTTCATTTTCTTCAAAGCCTCTGCAATTTCTTTCTTTTGAATCTTGCGCATGAAGTCACGATTTATCTCATGAAAAGGAATGGAGAAGTCTCCAAGATCTTGAGCATGACTATCATTAAATAGCTTATCAAAATAATCTTTCCATCTCTCCTTAATCTCCTCATCTTTGACTAAAACCTTTTACGTTTCATCTTTGATACATCTAACCATACCCAAATCCTTCGATTTCCTATCTCTCATCTTTGCAAGCCTATAAATATCCTTCTCGCCTTCTTTGGTATCCAACTTGAAGTAGCATGTGGCTATTACAGTCGATAATTTAAAAAAGAAAAAAAAAACATAATTAACCCTGCAAGTCTGCAACCCCTTAATTTCCTTTTTATTGATCACAAAAACGTGAAGTAGCCTGTGGCTATTACAGTCGATAGACAAACTTCGTATTTGGTATACATAACATTCAAGTAGATAGGAACACTGTATAAACCAAACTCGAACAAAAAGAATGAATGAATAAGCACACGACCCACTAAGTATATTATAAACAGTGATTCACATACGAGTATAGCTAGTGATTTATAAAAGAGAGAAAGAGGGGGAATCTAGATCTTGGTAAAGCACTCTAGAGGAAGTCCCTGCGGGAAGCGCTTTGCATCGTTGCAGTAGTTGTAGATCATGAATCTCCTCTGCAACAAGCGTGTCATCTTCCTGGTCCAGTCGTCCACTTGGGGGAGCTGCTTTGGCCCTTGTTGGATGCCATTTGAGTCAGAAGTTGAGATGGGTGTGGATGGTTGTGGGCCACAGAGGGGTGACTTAGAAGATGAAGGGCAAGGGGTGGCCCTGAAGTTTGTGTAGGAGGCAATGAAGGGGGCATTGGTCCAGTTGGCCTTCACACGACCCCCTTGTGTTGCCCAATCATCTGCATTCCATATGCTTGCATACACCCTCATTGGTTGGCTTGTGGGGAACGGGATTCGGAGGGATTGCTGATTGGTGAAGACTCTGATGGGCCTCCTGTCCACATAGATTCTGAAAACAGAGGCAGAAAGACAAATTGTGAAATTGGTCATTAAGATTCAAAGTAAGCTACTGAGTTGAGAGAAAGGAGGCAAGAAGAGGTTGGTTGGTGATATTTACATGATATACTGTGTGTTCCATAGGATGGAGTAGGTGTGGTATGCAGCAGTTGGGTCGAACCAGAGGTAGAACTGCATCTCTCTGCTTCCCTTGCCTTGAGCATAGATATTGGTGTGCAGAACATAAGGTTGGTCAGTCACGTTCCCAAGGAACTCCAGATCTATCTCATCGTGAGCAGTGCCTTGTGATGACATCTTCACATTAATATAGAAATTTGAGTTAATACTAGTTTGAAGAGAAACTGTATGTATTTGAATTGGTTGGCTGGCTCTGTGGCCATTATTGGGAATGATGATTAACTTACATAGAAAGTAGTAACTGTTCCTGCAGAGTCACCAGCGGGCAATTTGATTTGCATATCAATGCGAGCAAACAAGAACTCTTGCTTCGATTGGAAACCAGATGCTGCACAGCCAAAGACCACCAATTTCAGACAATGTCAAAGAAATAGAAGGAAAGATTGCCAATGATTTTAGTGGTCCTATAAATATGAGAAATAAAAACTTCTCCTTCCAGTTATTACCTGAGAACTGGTCCAGTTTAAGATCTACCACGTTGCCCAAATTGCGTATTGCAGGTTTGCCTCCAGTAATATCAACATTCTGTATGAAAGTAGCAGCAGCAGTAGTAGCAGCACAGAAGATGGTTGTGAAGGCTAACAACACAATAGTAGTAGAAGAAGAAGAAGAAGAAGCCATTGGCAGTAGAACTGAAGATGAGCAGAGATGATGATGAAGCAGCAGACCTATGTAGTAGTGTATGTTTGATAGAGAACCTAGAGTATTGGTTGTGAATTTCAGATATGGGGAGGCCTACGCATTTATAGAGGAGCAAGTAGAGTGAGCCATTCATCGTTGTTAGTGGAAAGCTGGATGAAAGAAACGCACCACTGTGACCGAATGAGCTGGCTCACAGGTGGAGACAAGCCACACGCTGCTCTTTCACTATTTTTTCATCTACCAACATAGATAGCTTCATCCTTTTTCCTTCTTCTTTTTTATCTTTGATAAAAATAAGAAAAAAATAACATGACTTGTTTGCAAAAACAACCCCCCAAGATCTTGCATGACACGTGTATCATTTTAACTAGGATTTCGTTTCTTTACTACCTCAGCGGTACTCAAAACTTTGTGAAGCTGTCTGTCAGTGATGTTGCTGGCTTGATTTTAGGGTTCAAAAGGCATTTTTTTTATCTCACCAGTATCAGTAAATCATTATTGTAATGATAATGACCACGAAGGAAAGAAAGGAAAAGATGGGCAGTAAATCATATAAACGAGATCATGAGAGAGGGGGCTAATGGATTCGTATCATGCAGGTGGGCATTGCCGCGTGCGTGGCAAAAACAAACAAGGCTCTCCAACTGGCGCCTCCCATGATCAAATGCCGCGTACAACGCGCTTTCCGGAGCATGCCCCCATTTGGGCTTTGGCACCATCTCCAAAATGATATTCATACATCCACCTCCCTAGCAAACAGTTATAAGTGCCCAATCAAACCAGTCGGATACAAATACAATTATCAGGCAGGGTGTTGTTTTGTTCCAAAGCCACCAAAACGGATTAGGTTTGGTCCCAAACCATAGTAATCATATTAATAAATGGGTGCGATAAGTGATGCTAAGGCACAAATCATGAACCACGTGTTCAGCATTTGGTACAAACGACTGTACCTACAATCTAATTTGAATCTCAAGATGTGAGTTGTTTTGACACAGTCTAACTTCATACATGTGTTCAGCATACTCATTCAGTAAGAATCTACTCTTAGATCATCTTTTTTTCCATAAAAAAAACATGTTTTTATGAGCCATTCATAACCATTGATTTTGTTTTTTATCGTCAGACAAACCTGTATACAGGTCTGTATAGCTTATATGATGAAAAAGTTTAAAAAAATTAAAGTTTCTAAATTACATTTTTAATATGAGGAACATCAATTTCTTCATATTTAAAATTTTTAAATGGCAATAGTTTGATTTTTTTCGAAAATACTTTTGATAAAGTCCTGAGTCCTGACAGCATGAAAGAAACACGTGGTTTCGTGCTTTTGAAGCAAGCTTTCCGAGTTGCTATAGGCTTAAAAATTAAATGCACCCTGCCCAGCATGAGCTAAATGCCAGCTGGGCATCATCAAGGGAGGGACCCAACCCATGTTTCACATGATCAGAGTTTCCCCACTGTAATGTGATCCACGCCCATTGGTGCAGTTACTTTTTTTTTTAGATAAGCACCATTGATGCAGTTTATATATAATGAAATTTAAAAAAAAAAATTGATGATCAGGAACCCTGACAAGAGCGAGGGAAAACCCACGATTACCCTGCCATACGTGGCCCACCTCTGAAAGCTAAAAATTATTTATTAAATAGGCCGATTGAACATTATTTGATTGACACTAATTCAAATTTCTTTTGAAAAACTAATGCTATTCAAAACCAATTCTATACAACTTTGGCGCAAACTTTTCATATAAAGCCAAAAGCCCCAGTAAATTGCCCAACTCAGTATGAGTAATGTCAGTCTTGACCTTCCCTAGTAAAAAAATTATTTTGAAGTACAATAATTGTTTCCTTGCAGCTTACATTGTAAAATTGTGCCTAGAGTCTGTTTTGCTTTTGTTAAGTCTGATGTAAGCTGCCCGATTCAGGTCCGTATGCTTGAACTGTAATAGCCCTTGGGCAGAATTTAAAATGAATTAAATGTGTTGAACTTTCTTTTATTCACCCTCATGATTTTTTCTTGTGATTGCAATTCTTCTCCCTCTATTCTCTCTTACTCTCTTGCACTCTGATTATAAGCTTTCGCGACTGGCAAGCGAGTTGACAAATAGGCTTGCGGCGGTAAAGAAGAATCGTCGCATCGTACTGCCCATTGAAGGAAATAAGCCCGTAACAAGTGGTATCAAAGCTCGTTCTCGTGCTGGAGAAGAGACTCTGGAGTCGATGTCGACAGACACGCCGACAGACTGCGATTTATGAGCAAGACATCGTGACGTCTTATCAAATCTGTGCAATACCAAAGGCAAGGCAGTTGCCGAAGCTGAGAAGATGGGTTCACCTCGAGACCAAGAAGAGATGGTTGCAATTGTCAACATATTGGTGGAAGATGTGACTTCGCACGAGAAAGCGATTTCACACGCAGTTGAATCATTCGGTGTACTGAATGATATAGTGGTGAGCATGCAAGAGCAGGTGAACTTACAGATGGGGCAGATCACTTCGTTGATGACAACAGTGGCTGACTTGCAGACTGAAGTAGGAGAGCTTCAGTTTAAAAAATGCACATTACAGTGGTCAGTGACCCTAAATGGCGAAAATGGTGAGAGACCATCAAGGATTGATGTGTCAAGACCCGCAAAGTTCAATGGTTCTCGAGACAGCAAGGTCATTGAGAACTTTTTTTTCCAAGTAGAAGACTACTTGAATATTCAAAATATAACGCTTGAAGATCTTTAGATTAAGGCTGCAACAGCGTTATTTGATAAAGATGTTATCGCTTGGTGGAGGCGGGAGCGCAGCGACATGGAGGAGTCAATGCGTGATAGACACCTTTGACGACTTTAAAATAGAGTTGCACAACTACTTTATGTCGAGGAATGCGCAGAGGCAGGCGTACCAGATGGTTCATGAGCTTAAACATATTGGTTCATTACAAGACTATGTCAAAACATTCGAGAAGTTTATGCTGGAGTTGCCTAACATGCCAGAAGAGGATAAGCTCAATCGGTTCATTGTGGGACTCCAGCCATGGGCACAGTATGAAGTGAAAAGGAGAAACCCCCATATTTTGGAAGATGCATATGCGGCGGCTGAGTGCTTAGTTGACACTTAACACAAGCCTTTCATCCTATCAACCAAAGTCGAGAAGAAGCCTCACTACGGAGGAAAGTAGAATGAGCAGTATGACAACAAAGGTGAGGCATCAACACACCATCAATCCGATAAGAAATAAAACTACACAAAGCATAACAACAACAACAACAACAAGGATACAGTTGTGACATGTTGGTTCTGTGGCGATAGGCATATCGCCAGACAATATCCCAAGCACCTCATAAAGGACGGTGGGCAAGCCAATGCAACGCAGAAAGAATGTAGTGATACTGAATGCAGTGATACTAAGACCGTGCAACCGCGGATAGGAGCCATGCGGTCGATCAATGCAGCTAAAAGTTGCATAGTTGAGAACAGGCAGGTTAGCAAATAATTGATGTATCTCAAAGTCATTATAAATGGAAAGTCTACTTCAGCTATGGTAGACTCTAGAGTCACATACAACTTTGTCTCGCGGAAAGAGGCAGAACGGTTGCGCTTGAAGCCTGGGCCAAAGCAGGAGACCATCAAAACGGTAAACTCTGAGGCCAAGCTCATTCTTGGTGAAGCAAGAGATGTGGTTATCCAAGTGGGGAGTTGGGCTGGTAAAGCCAACTTCTTTGTGGTGCCCCTAGACGATTTCAAGATGATTTTGGGTATGAAGTTTCTGCGAAGCCAGAATGTTATGATGATGCCAAAGTTTAATACGTTGACGATTATGGGGCCAAACATGTCTCACACAGTGTAGTGCCTTACGCAGAAAGGCAAGTCTTCAGTGTTATCGGTGATGCAACTGAAAAAGGTGTCAAGCATGGGGAGCAGACATTCTTAGTTGTTATGTGTATAGAAGAAGGGAAGGTAGAAGCAGCAGTGCCGCCGACCCTAGCCCCACTGTTGGAGGAGTTTCAGGGGGTGATGCCTCCGAAATTGTCAAAGTGTCTTTCACCAAGATGTGAGGTCAACCATAAGATTGAGTTGACCCTAAGAGTGAAGTCTTCCACAATGGTTTCATATCGTATGGGGCCAGCTGAGTTGAAGAAGCTGCACAGGCAATTAGATGAGATGTTGGACGCAGACATCGTTCGTCTATCGAAAGCCCCATTTGGCGCCCCGGTTCTTTTTCAGATGAAACATGATGGCTCCAAACGGTTATGTGTAGATTATAGTGCTTTGAACAAGGTCACGGTAAAGAACAAATACTCATTGTCATTGATAGCAGACTTGTTCAATCAGCTAGGCAGTGCCAGTATCTTTTTCAAGTTAGATCTGTGATCGGGTTACTGGCAGGTGAAGATTGCTGAAGGTGATAAGCCGAAGACAACTTGTGTCACTCGCTATGGTGCTTACGAATTCTTAGTAATGCCATTCGGGTTGAAAAATGCTCCAGCCACGTTCACGACTTTAATGAACCAAATATTCTACCCTTAGACAAGTTTGTGGTAGTCTAACTGGATGACATCGTGATCTATAGCAGCAACATGGAGAAACATGTCGAGCACTTGCGAGCAGTGTTTCAGGTGCTGAAAGAGAATGACCTCTATGTCAAATGAGAGAAGTGTATCTTCGGGTAGGAGGAGATCAACTTCCTTGGCCACGTTGTGGGGCGTGGTGTGCTGCGTATGGATGAGCAGAAGATAAGGGTCATCCAGGAATAAGTTCCGCGAAGCAAAGTGCCAGAATTGTGGTCATTCCTTGGTTTGGCAAATTATTATCGGTGTTTCATCGAAGATTATTCCCTCATTGTTGCGCCCCTCACAGATTTGTTAAAGAAGAATCGAGTATGGCTCTAGACAGGAGCGTGCCAAGATGCCTTTGATGGCTTGAAGAAAGCCTTAGTGAGGGAGCCAGTGTTGTGACTGCTTGATCACTCAAAACCCTTTGAGGTCCACAAAGACGCCTCAAACTTTGCCATTGGCAGAGTTATTATGCAGAAAGGTTATTCGATTGCATATGAGAGTCAGAAGCTGAAGGATGCAGAGAGGTGTTACACGGTGCATGAACGTGAGATAAGTGTCATCGTGTATTGCCTCAAGACCTGGCGACACTACCTTCTCATTGTCGAGTTCGGCGTCAAGACGGACAATGTGGCCACGAGCTACTTTCATTCACATAAGAAGCTGACGCCTAAACAAGCTCGATGGCAAATATTTTTGGCTGATTTCGACTTTGCCTTGGAGTACAAGGTTGGAAAGACCAATGTTGTTGCGGATGCTTGGAGCTGTAGGGTTGAACTGGCAGCTGCGTGCGCGAAGCCTTCTGAAGTGCATTTGGAGGGTACATTGTTGAGCCGCATACGCGAATGGATGCAGCAGGATCTGACAATACAACACCTTATTTTTCTTGCACAAGCAGGGATGACTCGATGATTTTAGCAACAAGATGGCCTTCTCATGACAAAAGGGGGATGCATCTTCATGCTGCGGTGGAGAAGCCTCCGCTGAGAATTGTTTAAGGAGTTCCATGATACATTATGGGCTGACCATCTTGGTCAGGAGCGGACCTTAGCACTCCTTGAGTGCGGCTACTATTGGCCGCAGATGAGGGACGACGTTGAGGGGTATGTGCGGACATGCCTCATCTGCCAGCAAGATAAGGAGACAAACCAGAAGGTTGTCGGTCTTCTTGATCCTCTGCCAATTTTAGAACGTCCTTGGGATAACATCTCCATGGATTCCATTGTTAGTCTGCCAAAGGTAGAGGGCCTTAGTTCTATTTTGGTTTTGGTCGATCGTTTCTCAAAGTATGTCATCTGCATCCCAGCTTCTAAGGAGTGCCCTGCAGAGAAGACTGCAGAGTTATTCGTAAAGCATGTGGTGAAGCACTGGGGCATACCAAAGAGCATTATGAGTGATCGTGATGCTCGCTTCACAAGAAATTTCTGGCGTGAAGTATTTCGGCTACTTGGCTCTGATTTGTTGTTTTCAACAAGCTTCCATCTGCAGATAGAGCGCATCAACGGGATACTTGAGCAGTACCTTAGGCACTTTGTTAGTGACAATCAGAAAAATTGGGTGAAGCTCCTTGACATGGCATAGTTTTGTTACAATCTAAAAAAGAGCGAGTCTTTAGACCACAGCCCGTTTGAGATAGCCATGGGGCAGCAGCCACTGACCCCACACACTCTTGCCTTACAAGAAAAGGAAAGGTTATCATTCGCCTATCAGTTTGTTTGCGACTGACACGAGCAGAATGAGTTGGCAAAGGCATTCTTACACAAGGCAGCAAAGAGAATGAAGAAGTGGGCGGACAAGCATCGTCGGCCCATTGGGTTTCAAGTTGGGGACCAAGTGTTGGTGAAGTTATATCCTGGGCGCACAGGTATCTTTCATGGACGGCACCGCAGACTGCTCAGAAAGTATGAAGGAACCTTCACCATCACAAAGAAGGTGGGCAAGTTGGTGTATAAGTTGTAGTTGCCCCCAGACTTCAAGGTGCACTCAGTGTTCTACGTGTGCAACCTCAAGCAGATCGATCCAGACAATGGAGATCCAGAACGCGGTGTGCTACAACGCGCTCCCATCATGCAGAGGACCCCGACAGTACAATGGGCTGAGAAGCGACTCAGTAAGATCCTTCGTCATAAGGTCAACTACTTGAGCGAAGCAAAGAAATATCTAGTGTAGTGGGAGCCGGCATTTCGAATGAACAACCGCTACCCAGCTGAAGTCAGGGCTTACCATGAAACAGATGGCGCCGAGGACGACGCATGATTTGAAGGGAGAAGCATGTTCCCTTGCGACTTACATTGTTTGGGGATTAGATCCGAATGGATCCAATCCAAACAATTTCCCTCATTGGACTCTCACCCGCCAAATGCATCAGGGTTGGATCCAAGAGGATCCAACCCAAGACCCAAAATCAACCCTTGTGGGTTCGATCCAAGCCCCAACCTAAGACCCAACCCCACTCATTTTGAATCACATGGTTTGGATCCAAGTAGATCCAACCCAAACTTTTTCCATCACCACCTCCCATCACACCATCTTCCCCTACTCTCCTATAAACTTTCATCACACACACACACCCCTTCGATTTTAAGCAAGCTTGGCCCAGCCAAACCAAGCCCAGCTCTGCTCGACCGAGCTGAACCAAGCCCAACCTAGCTCAGCTTAGCCAGAGTTGAACCACTTTGGTTTGGCGGTTATGTCGGGGCTTGCCTACCTCGTCGCTCGCAGTTACCGATGGTCATACGCCACCTCAGCCAATATTGCCACTCACAGCTTGTTCTGCTAAACCAATTGACAACTCCTGCCCGTTTGATGACTTTCGTGAACCGCCATATCCCTATATCTTGATACAAAACTTAAGGCATGATGGTACTTTGATTGTTTGGAATTTTATAAAAATATTTTTTATCAAAGCGAGTGAAAATTGTCCATCAAAATATAAAAACCGACTTTCACTGTTGTAGTGAGTTGGGTCGATCTACAGGGAACATTTGGCAATATTAAGTGATCTTCTTCTAAGGGCTATGCCTGTATGCTAAACTTTGATTTGAAGATTATGCAACCCTGCAGCCACACCAAAAAATATCATAACCTTAATCAAATAACATAAACAAGACAACAATTAACTATTGAAAATGGCTATCAAAGAATTAAACATGCATGAAAAATCTAAATCTGATTTTTAAGTTAACCTAAGCTGCAGCTAAACTATTGACACACCCATGTTAATCACGTGCATATCAGAAAATCACAGAAAAATAAATAACTTAAGACAAATCGTTAAATGCAAACTACTACCTATCCCTAAATTGAATTAATTAAAATGATAGTCAATGAGAGCAAAATGCATAGATTTCTACTGCCTAAGTCAAACTTATAAACTGGAGCACGCCTCTAGTAGGATCCACAATTATTACTATGATTAAAATTAAGACAGTAATTGAATCAATAACAAAGTTAACAAGAAAGAGTAAAATCAACTTTAATTACCTAATCTAATTAAGTCTAATAATCAGCATTTATCCTAGAGTTAATGACATATTACCTAATTAACTAAAGTGGGGGCTAACCAAATGACACCTAAAAGAGAGAAACGACTAGGTATAAAGCAAAGAGTTGTGGCTTGTGGAAGAGATAAGATACAGAAGGAGAGAGGGTCGACACCCAGTACGGGGCCCACACATTTTTACAATCTAAGTCAACCTATTTAATTCAAATAAAACATAACTCACGTAAGTGGTTAGCTACCATTTAGGAAAAGCAATAACTAATTCAAATTTACCTTTTGAAATACAAAATCTTGACCACCTATGAATTAGGTAACCCTTGACTCACTAATTCCAACCTTTTTAATTCAGCCTAAAGTTAACATATGCTGCCTAAGGTAAATCTAGATTAGTTACCTAGCTGACAGTTACAAAGTAAAATCAATAAAACATGAACCTACAATTAAGGATTTTGAATTTCAACAATCCCTAAAAATAAGGAAATCAATTCACGATTTTGCTTTCTATATTAATGCTAGGTCAATGTAATTAACTAATGCCATTCTAATTTAATTACCTACCTAACAGTTAGGACCAATACACATCCTTAATGACAAAAAAAAACCTCAGGTAATTGACTTTCAAATCCACTAAAATTTTGGCATCTACTCGCGCCCTTACTAGATATGAACAAAACAAAATTTTTGTTTTCTTTTTCAAACTTTGACTAAAATAACCTAAAGCTAACCCTAGTCAGCACTCTTCAAGGTGGTCGACCTCCTTGAAGGCTAACTATACAAAAAAAAATGTATTTTGAAATTCAACACTTAGTCAACAATTTTTAAAAATGGCATACTAAATGCAACTGACAAAAATGCCCATGGTCAAAAGGTCAATGCCTAAAAACACTTTTACACATTTGGCCAAGATTTAATTTAGATTCAATGGACCAGAATTCATGTCTCTTGTGCCGAAATCTCCATAGTGCATGCCGAAATTTCAAAAACTAGTTTTATCGATTTCTTCAAAAAATCGTGTGAACTTCAATCAAGTCCAATATTTTGCAGCCACTTAACATAAATCAGATTTTAAACATTGAAATATCTTCCATGGCATATTGTACTCAGATCTATAATGAATTTACAGACTTTGACAAACAAAAAAATAAGTAAAGAGCACATTACACAATTTTTGCAATTTTCGATCCTAAATTACGAAAGAGATGCAAGAAGGCTTACCTTTCAGAAGCCCAACGAGTGAAGGTGCAAGAAGAGCGAACCATGGCCTCTGAAACCTCCCAAAGACGTCCTTCAACGGCTGCTCCCAAGTCTGCAAAAATTCAGTAGGGTTTACGGTGGCTGGTAGAGAAAAGATGGGCCAAAACACCCGTAAAAAGAAAATCCGGTTGTTAGATGTAAGAAGGCTGATTGCATCTTCGATAGTGCTTGATTACTCAAGCACGAATCCGGCGGTTATCCTGCTAAATTTCTGCAAAAACACAGCATCAGCCTATGAAGAAAAATGAAACAAAAAATATAGAGAGAAAATAAAAATGATATGATAGAGAAAGATGGAAAGATAGAAGGGAGAAGGTAGCCGAATTCCGATGAAGAAGAAGATTAGGTGCAAGAACAAAATGGAGAATTTTTTCCAGCAGCCATGGACAAAAGCCCTTCCATGGAGAACATGTCCCATATGAGGAGGCTAAAAACTAATTTTTGAAAATTTCAAAACAGCTCTCCTTTTTCAAAGAATTTCATTTTCACTCAAAAACCCTTGTAAAATGCATTTGGTCTAAAAACACCTCTTTATTTTGAAATTTGTAAAACATGAAGTTAGATGGATATGAATTTAAGAATGGATATTAGGATCTCGTCTGGTCCAAAACCCACAATGCTAATTTTGGATCAAATTTGGACCCGATCCGCTATCGCTTTCGCTCCTGAACATTGAAATGTCTCTAACTTCCTCATTTTAACTCCGTTTTTGCTCAAATTCAAAATGTAGCTCTTTGAATCTTATAACGACCTAATCATGAATTTAAATCATGAAATTGCAATTAGATGCATGAAAGTAATGACTAAAATATGCTGCATTTCATGCATCATCAAGTAAAACAATATATATATATACATATATATATATATATATATATTGTTTGTATAAAACTCACCTTTTGACATAACCAAAAAAGCTGATGCGAAGGATGCCGCAACCTCATCGTAATGCAACGATGAAGTGTCATTGATCAATCACCAAAAAAGAGTGGCAAAAAATAGTTATTGCAAAAGTCATCAAATTTTTGCGAAAGATCAAGCAAGGTGGGAGCTATAAAGAAACCGTAAAATATGAGAAAATAACTATGGGGTATAGACAATCTCTTTTTACACAAAAAAAATGCAAACATTAAAGAACGTTGCATTCTATAAATACCAGATATTTATGTAGTTAGTAACATATTTGTATCTCTCTGCACAATTAGATATGTAATCTTATAAAATATATGATTTTGCTTAATTATTTTTAAAGCTACAATTAGAGGAGGTTCGCATCAGTTATATTTGCACGCTTCGTGAGCACAAAAAACAAAATGCCAATATACATTTAAGTGAGGGTTACAAAAAAGGAGGTTCGCTCAATATACGACTTTAGTATATAATATATGATTTTACTAAGGTATTTGCAAAGCTACGATCATAACGAGGTTTACAAAACTTATTTTTTTACACTTTGTGAAGACCATAAAAAATAGTTGTAAACATACATTTAAGTGATGATTAAAGAAATGAGAAAAAAAGTTTGCACGATATCCAATGACTAGTATAAAATATATGATTTTACTAAAGTATTTACGAAGTTACAATTATGAGAAGGTTCATAAAACTTGTCTTTATGCACTTTGTGAATACCAGACAAAAATAAGTATGGACATACATTTAAGTGACGGTTAAAGAAAGGAGGAGGTTTGCACAGTTTTCTACAACTTTGGTATAAAATATGCAAATTTTAATAAGGCATTTGCAAATTTACGGTTAGCAAAGGAGACCGCATAAATAACATAATTTTTTATTCACTTATTGAAGAACGCAAAAAAATATGTGAAAATATAAAATTTAAGTGAGGTTTTACCTTAGCCGATGGATGGAATGATATATCACACATTAAGGTTCACTTGTGTGAAAGGTAAAAAGGTCCTAAAAAGTTTTTTATTTGTGGTTTTGAACAAGCAAATTTTAAGTCATTTGAAGATACGGTCATTTTCACATATATATATATATATATATATATATATATATATATATATATATATATATATATATATATATCCTATTTCATTCGAGTAAGGGCTGAAAAATAACGCTATCTCAAGTTTATTTGCTTTTCTTCCAATTGAGAGGAATCCAAAATATGCAACAGTGAGATGTACAACATCAAAACTTCACTCTGAAGACCTTTATTCATTTTGTTTTCTTCAGGAAAGTCAATAGCATGATTAAGATCTCAAGAGCTATAGTTTGCAAATGTTGTCACACATTTGCAAATCTCCTTAAAGATCAATAAACTAAAAGAGCTTTGCATGGTAATCTCTTTTGGATGAAAATCAGCCATGTTTGCAAATTTTGTTATGCAAAATTCATAAAATCCACACTTATTGTACGAATCTACTTTTTAATAAGAGTTTACAATATCCGAACAGATATATCACACAAACCTCTAGAGGTTCACTAATGCAAAGGGTAAAATAGTCCTAAAAGATAAGGCATCCGCGATTTTGAACATAGGATTTTGCAAATTTTGGGTCATTTCAAAAAACATGTCACTTTTGTCGTACAATAAGGTCATGTTCTGTTCAACATCTTAAATGGCTTAAACACCCATGCTTAGAAAAAAGGAAAGCCAGCAACTTTTCATCAATTTAATTCACAATCCTTTCTGCTCTTAGTCTAGTTTCCATCCTCGAACCATAATTGGGGCATGATTTTTAATTGCCTCAAGACTAGGGCTGGTAAACGAGCTGAACCAACCGAACAAGGGTGTTCAGGCTCGGCAAGTTTACATCAATATAGTGTTTGGACTCGGCTCATATGGCTTGTGCAAGCCGAGCTGAGCTCAGCTCGTATAGGCCGGAGCCTTGTCCGAGATGGCTTGCCTAATTAAAAAAAATATTTTTGTTGAAAGGGTTCATAGTGGGAATGGAACTTTCAACCTGTTTCATGCAACTAGGCCCAACGACCCAATGGAGCTAACATGCTTTTTTGACATTTATAGTGCAATAAATTCTACATAAGCTATCTAAATGAGCTTATATAAGTCGACCCAAGACAAACACTGCTTGATCGTGTTCAGCTCATTATCCAAATGAACCGAACATGAACAATGAACGAGTTTGGGACAAGCTGAACCAAGCCGAGCCATGAGTTGCACGGTTCCTTTACCAGCTCTACTCAGGACAACTTCAAAGATGATGGATGACAGTAGGTCAATACACAGCTTTCACCAGTATTATAAGATAACACCTGACCATTCAATCATCATTCATATGGATAACTCCCGATACGCCCAAAACCTGTATTACAACTACACCATTACAGCTGAGAAGAATATGAGAATTTACAAATTTGAACACACTGCACAAACGGAGAACAAAAATCACTCGCCACATAATGTACCAGCAGGAAAGAAAGGTAAGAAATTTACAATCAGCCCCAGTTAATGCACTAGCGCAATAGTCTCTAACACCAACAGGTCCACCGGGCATGAGTCTGCATCAGAAGTGTGTGCTGAGCAGAGACTGAATCACTGTCGACAATAATTAGCCTCAGTATTGAACGTTTTGATTATTTTCATGTTCAGATGTGCCTATACATTTAGTTTGGATGAATAAAACTACTCAAGCAATTAAAGAAAAAGTTATTCAAGCATATTTTCAAGCGTATTGGACCACAGGGATGCATCTCACGTTCCATTAGGCATGGGTACAGATAAACTAATTCTTAAAGGACATGCGAAGGTCAGAAGATATTAACATCTAAGAAGCCTGATGCGAAGCATGAGTGCTACCGATTGTAACATGACAAATGCACTTATATGGTCCCACAAGTGGTAGCTGTGCACCCAACCCATACCACCCAATCAAAGGATCAGATAGTCAAAAAACTGCTACCTATGTGATCTAGATTATTTTAGTAGAAACAAGAACCGGATCCTGTGATTTCTGTGCTGTAAGGACTTTCAACATCTTAAAAAATCAACAGCCCGCAATCTACCAAAATTTGACAACTCAAAAATCATGGTTTCACTTCAAAAAACATGATTCAAGGTGGGACCATTAAAAATTAAAGCATGCTGAAGACATATTCGATATCAGATCCAGTGAGAGAGGTTATTGGCTTGGTCAAAGACACACCTTAACCGGTGTGCACATATCAATCACAAATTGGGAAGTGTAGGCATGTGTGCATCATAAAATCATAACTAATCCAAGGCTCTGTAATAAAATAAAATAAAAATAGAGAACAGAATAAAGCATGAGATTTCCACAACTGATGGTGTTTAATCCGACCAGCTATCTCACTAGCTCATAACGATCCCATAAGTCCATAACCCAGAAACCATAGGGAAGGTTCATCACACCTTTAAAATCCTGGAAAAGGACCTATAAAATAGGTCAACCTACTTAGCCAAACAGGGCATGTGTCACCAATAGGCTGCAGATTATCAACCGTAGAAACGTATCGACAAGGATACTCAAAAGTTTTCCAGTCCTTTATGGATCACAACATTTTTCGGCTGTAAGACACATTTCTAAGTGCATGTCGGAAACATGTCTTTTTTCGAAGAACACATCTGGGAACATGCTTTAATGTCTCCTTATTTTGAGATTAAATTGGAAGTACCTAATTCTTCCCACTAAAAGCCTTTAAAATTTATCCAACTATATTGATATTCTTTGCTCTCTCTCTCTGTATCCATCTGATTCCTTGTTATGTCTATATGTCCTTTCTTGAAGAGTAAGAGTTTATGCTTTTAGAGTGTCTTTTGATGACGATCCATCCTCCACCAGTATACACAGAATTCATCATTTTCTGGAAAACCAACTACACTCTTCCCTTCGCAGTGGGCACAGAAAGGATCTTATATACAGCAGCCATATGCTTCTTGTATGTCTAACGCCTATTCCTTATGTTGGTCCCTTTTGCTATCTTTCACCCCCGACCTACATAACATAAGCAGATGACAGGGCAACACCAGTGGGAGCAGGCCATTGATAGTTAAACGTTATTCGAAGAATCAAAACATTGGCCTCTCTTATGTGATATCCTAAGTCACAGGGACTCGGCAAAGCAGGTGTCGCACCTGCGTCGAAGCGACGCGACGCGGGTGCGTGTGCAGCACCAGGTGTGGTCAACACGACCCTGGGTGCGGTCAACGCACCCAGGGTCATTTTGGTCCAATTTTCGGACGTTAAAAAAACGATGAAAAAGGAGGATTAGGGCAAAAAAAAATGCCCTAATCTCCTCTCCTCTCCTCTCCCGCGCAGCTCAGCTCGAGTCCTCCCGACGCCACCTCCTCCTCTCCCTTGTTGCAGGTACCCTCTAGCTCCCTCTCTTCTTGTGTCGGCAATGAAGGGGTCGAGCCCCCTTGCTCCCTCTCATGTTGGGTCGGCAGGGGAGGGGCTGAGCCCCCCCTTGCTCCCTCTCGCTCTCTTGTTGGGTCGTCAGGGGAGGGGCCGAGCCCTCCTGCTCCCTCTGATTTCGGCAGTGGAGGGCCGGAGCCCCCCCCCCCCCCCCCTCTCGCTCTCTTGTTGGGTCGGCAAGGGAGGGGCTGAGCCCCCCCTGCTCCCTCTGTTTTCGGCAGGGGATGGGTCGAGCCCCCCACCCCCCTCCCTTTGATTTCAGGGGAGGGGGGGGGGGGGGGGCGAGCCCCCCCCTCTCGCTCTCTTGTTGGGTCGACAGGGGAGGGGCTGAGCTCCCTCTGTTTTCGGCAGGGGATGGGCCGAGCCCCCCACCCCCTCCCTTTGATTTCAGGGGGGGCTCGCCCCCCCCCCCCCCTCGCTCTCTTGTTGGGTCGGCAGGTGAGGAGTCGAGCCCCCTTCCCTGCTCCCTCTTATTTCAGGGGAGGCACTGAGTCCCTCCCTGTTTTTGGCAGGGGATATAATATATATATATAATGTTTGTATAATTGATTTGAAATTTTGAATGTATTTTTTTTTTTTGTTTTCAGGATAAAAATAACGAATAAAGGGAAAGGACTTGCGTCATCCTCATCCCAACATTTGAATTATGATGCTAGTTTTGCTGATAGTTGTAGTGGGACTGATGAGGTGAGGCCACTATGGGTACATGTAGATAAACTTGCAAAAACTGGAGAAGGAGGTGGTAGAAACAAGAGATTTCGATGCAAACTCTGTAAAAGAGATTTTGTTGAGTCTTACACAAGAGTGAAGGCTCATTTGTTGAAGATATCAGGACATGACATTTCAAGATTTAGAAAAGTTGATGAGGCAATGCGAAGACAATACAAGAAAATACAAGAAGAATATGAGAAGAGAAAGACAATGACCGATTCTTGTGCAGTTAGTGTGTCATTTGTAAACCACCAAGAAGTTGTTGAAAAAAAAAGAAAAGTCAACGTAGGAGGTAGAGGAACGATACAAGCAGCATTCGATACATATGGAAGAGAAGAATTGGATAGAAAAGTTGGGAGGTATTTTTATTCTACTTCATTCCCATTTAATGCGGCTAAAAATCCTTATTGGAAGGATTTAGTAACATCCTTGGCAAATTGTAATTTGAGTGGCTATATGCCTCCAAGCTCAGAAAAAATATGAACCACACTTCTTGCAGAAAAGAGGGCAAATGTGGAGAGGTTGTTGGAGATTAAAAAATATTCATGGGAGAAAAATGGAGTTTCTATTGTGTCTGATGAATGCACAGATATTCAAAGGCGTCCACTGATCAATTTCATCGCTTCTTCGCTTAGTGACTCAGTATTCTTGAAAGCAGTTGACGCATCTGGAGAATATAAAAATGCAGAGTATTTGAAGGGATTGTTTATAGAAGTCATAAAAGAAGTGGGTGATCAGAATGTTGAGTTTGGAGAGTGACTACCCTCATATTTTTTGGACTCCCTGTGTAGCACACAACTTAAATCTGACCTTAAAGAGCATATGCAACCCCAAAGAAGAAGAAAATTCACAAACATATGTTTTATGTTCATGGATTTAAGATTTAAAAAGAAATGTCAAAAGCATTAGAAATTTTATTGTTAACCACCATCGTGCTAATGCTATATTTAATAGGCATTCTGACTTGAAATTGTTGAAGGTCGTTGAAACACGTTTTGCATCCATCATTGTGATGGTGAAGAGGATTAAAAAAATGAAGAATGCTTTGGTTAGCATGGTGACTGATGAAAATTGGACATTCTATCGTGCTGATGATGATGTCAAGGCTCAAAAAATTAAGAAATTCATTGTTGATGATGAGTTTTAAGACAAAGTAGTATACTTTCTTCAATTTACCCAACCTATTTGCAAAATGTTGAGAGAAGTTAATAAGGATGAGCCTATGCTTCACAGAGTTTATGAAATATGGGATAATATGATTGAAAAAATACAAGTTATTGTTTTCAAGCATGAAGAAAAAAACACTACATTGAATGATTCAAAAATTTTTAACAATATTCATTCAATTTTAGTCAGAAGATGGGATAAGAGCAACACTCATTTGCATTGCATGGCACATTCTCTTAATCCAAAATATTATGCAAAAAAGTGACAAGCAGGTGGTATTGGTCGTGTCCCTCCAAATCTAGACCCAGAGCTATCAAGACATAGAAATATGTGTATGATAAGACTTTTTCCTGAAGCATATCTTCTAAATCAAGTCACACAAGAGTTGAAAAAAAATTCATCTTCGAAATTATATGGACCAGCATTATTTGCGAGAGAGGAGGATAACATAGATCCTATCACATGGTGGTCAACATTTGGATCAGAAACACCTCTTCCCCAATGTTTTGCATTACGATTGTTATCGCAACATGCTAGTTCATCTTGTTGTGAAAGAAATTGGAGCACATATTCTCAAATCCACAACGTGAAGAGAAACAAACTCACAAGCAAGCGTGCAGAGGATTTAGTATATGTTCATTCAAATCTTTGACTACTTTTGCGAACTAATGATGAGTGTGACTTCGAGGAAGACCATGATTTCAATATGACAAACATGGATTTATCTGAGCTCAATCTTCCTTCTAATGATGCATTTGATGATGAAGAAGAAAATTATTAAGATCCATTACTTTTGGTATGTAATTTAGTTCTTTTCTGCTTTACTTATTTGATCGATATTTAGGTTGATTTATGTAATTGCTTTAGTTATTTGATTGATATTTAGGTTGATATATTGTATGCATGATGAATGATATTATGACAATGTTAACTGTTAAATTATGATAGTGTTAACTGTTAAAACTTCAAAATTATATATATATTTACATTTTTGCCCTGTCGCACCCCCGCACCCTAGGTTTTTGAAAGCGTCGCACCCACACTCATGTGACGTAGGTGATATCTATATGCCCATTGTATACTGAAAACAAGGTTCTCATATGCAAGGATGAAACTATATTAAATATACCCCAACATATCACTTGAATAGGCTAATTCAGTTGAGACTTAAGTTATTGTTAACAATTGACCAGTTCGTGTTGAAGAACTAGTTGTACCTTAAAACAATTAGACCAGCATCCCTGGTAAAGCAGAAAACATGGACAAGCACAACCTAGGTATTTCTCTGGAAGGACAGTCCAGTAGTCTTACTCCAACAAAAGCTTCCCTAGGCTCAAGACACACCCTTATCATTCAGTTGCCAAAGACAGGGATCAAGATCCCCCAGTGTATGCAGATCAAGCTATCATGCTGGCTTGTACCCGGGCGTGATTTATCAACACTGACAACAGGGAATGGAGTCCTCCACACTGATTGACTATCTTGATAATTGATTTTTTGAATTGATCATTCCTTCTAGACCAGGCTATAGAATAGAAATTTAGCATCGTTCACATTTGAAATCTCTATATTTCAGCATGCTAAGCAAGCTGCCATCTTGATTCTGATCTCTATTTGGGACACTAGATCAATCATGAACCATTTCCATTTGATCTCCACATTCCACAAAGTGATTTCATCATGCTGGGTAAGTTTATGCTTTTATGGTAATTTGGTACACATTTCCATGAAAGCATACAAGGGCAATTCAGATTCACTTATGAACATAACATTCCTAGATTATACCTCAGATGCAATCATTAAATATCCAAGATTCAGAATTGCATAACCATATCATGTTCATCTCATCTCCAATGGTAAGATATTGATTGAATAGAGACACACACACACACCAGCAGACGCTGCATATATGCATGAGGATTATTCAATGCAACAATTCCAAAACCCATGGTCCAGAACATTGCTAAGGATCACGTGGCAAACATTTCTCTTTCAAGTTTGAAATTGCTCAAAATGTCCTTGCTAGAAATTGATACTTGGCAACTGAATGCTTCTCTGCTTTTTTTAATGATAAATGTTTATCCAGCATAATTAAACTTTGATTCAATCAGCTGCATCAGTAGAATCTGACGTCCAAGTTCTTTGAAATTTCAAGTCAAGTAACAAAGCTCCAAAAGTATAATGCAAATGAAGAAACACTGAAAAGAACAGAAAAATATAATAAATCCTTGATATTTAACACAAAGCATAATATTTCGAAATTGCACAATTTTATCTTCAAATATCTTGAATCAGCACTCAAACAGTTAATACAAACATCATGACATTAAATGAACTAAGGTCAAGCAAAGGCAAAGGTAGAAAAAACATAAATTACCTCAATAAGCCCATTTGATGGTTTTTCATCAGGGGATAAACTTGTTTTCTCCTGCACCTCATCATGTGATTTTGCTGTTCCTTGCCAATCACCAGTAGAAGATGAAACAATGTTATCTTTAGGTGATTCCCCACAAGGAATACTATCATTGTGTAGCGTGAGTTCAAACTTCTGCAGATGAGTCAAATTTTCATTGCCCACTGCCCTTATCAGATTCTCGCCTTCTTCATGAATAACGCTTAGGTCAGCAGGATTTCCATCCCCGACTACTTGTGGCTGATTAAAAACTTTTTTCCCACCTTCATCTTCCGGTGATAGTGTTGCAATAAAACTATTAAATCAAAGGAATAATATAAGCTTGTATTACAACATATACACAATCAAACCCCAGATTCAACAATCATCAGCAAAATTGACTAGAATAAGTCAACTCAGACGATTCTCAAGTGGAATATTAATTGACTATAATACCAACTGAAGATGAGTTTCTACAAGCACATAACCAGAGACAATGTTAAATCTAGAAAAAGGGAAAAGGGGAGATAAGCAAAACAGTTCGAACAAAAATGTACAAAAACAATAGATTAAAGACTAGGCTAGGCTCAAAAACTAAGCAAGGTCACCAACTTCATACATGAACTAGCAAATTAAAGCCTCGGCCTAGATGGACAGTTTGTATCTTAAATGTTATCTAGTCAAGTAAACCAAGACAAGACAATTGATTCGACCAAGTTCATTTGTATGTTTAACTAGCACGCTTGGAGAAAAAATGCATGGTCCTGATTTATGTCACATAGGTACAGTGCTGAAGCAGGTATGAAGGATACAACATAAGGATTTCTAAAGGTGTGCAGTGTGCATACAGGGCTACGACTGCATATATGTAGTGGGCTTGAATTTGGTCTAGATCCACACCTATCTACATCTATGAGAGTGGGAGGGGAAAATCTTCATCTTTGAATACAGGATAGATCGAGCCATACCCATACACGTGTACACAAGAGTACCTTCCATAGGTCTGATGTTAAGCTAATCCAAGCAAAAAGCAGTAGATAATAACAACAAAATATGAGAAATGGAAAAGAAAATGACCTATCAGTATTTGTGTTTTCTCCTGTGCCTCCAGTAATATCATTTAGATGGCGTCTTTTCTTTTGTTTCCCAGCAGCACGCTTTGATTTAGCACCATGATGAGGTCGCTTTCTTCCAACATGTGAACCATTTGGCACAGCATTTGTCGATTTCAACTTTTTATCCTTCACATCAATAACAGCTACTTTTTCGCAGTGGGCTACATTGGTTTCATTTGTGTTGGTTTCAGATGACAGTTCATGGAGATTATTACCACATTCCTTTGCTGATGGCACTTCATGAATCACTTGTGACCCATCTCGAGTAGATCTCATAGACTGTGTCCTGCTAAAAGTTTCGAAATTTTCTCTTCCAATTTCATGGATATTTTGCTTTTCGAATGCCAAGGATTGACCCACAAAAGTATCCATTTGCAACTGGGAAATTCTCTCATCATGTGTAGGTGAATTCATATCTAACAACTCTGAGTTTGGAGATCCAATCTCAGGCAAAACTGGCATTTCATAATGCCTAGCAACAAGGCTAGTACTTGGATCTGTTTCATGGCTTACTTGAACTGACTTCCCTGGAGTACGTTTGAATATTCTATCAGCACAACGTCTGAACCATGATAAAGTGCCATCAGGTGAAGCGCTACCTGAAGATTGCTTTGGGAGCAACCCATGACTAGCACCAGATTTCTCCTTAGTTTCACCAGAAAATCTGTAAGTTGTAACATTTGCATTATTTTGTTCATTAAAGGCCAGTGCTTTCCATTTTTCAGAACCCAATTCTGGTGATACAGACCGAGGAACCAATGTATTTTCTGCAACTTCATTCAAATCCTCTAACCTTTTAAGAATCTGGATCTGATTCCATATGTCTTCTCGATCTTTATGCAATAACTCCCTTTGCTTCTTCAGCTTCTCCTGCTGGATTTGAAGTTCCTCAACGTCATTCTTTATCTCTTTCGACTCTCTCTCTCTACGTTCTCGATCAAGAGCAATTTCCAACCTCTCAGTCTCAAGATTTTTTCTTTCCAGCGCAACATCTTCCAGCTCCCGGAGAGCTAGTTCCCTTTGAGAATTGATATAATAGAGATCCCTAGCCTTCTCTTGTTGAAATGCTTCCTCTCTATCTTTCAGAAACCTTTCTATTTCCTCTTTCTGTTTTTTGATATTGTTATCCAGTTCCCTTTTCTGGATCTCAATATCTTGAGCTATATCTTCCCGTTCTCTTTGTATATTGCTAAACCATTCAGAATGCTCAAGAGCCATCTTGCTCATAAACGCCTTCTGCTCATCGAAAAGCAAATTAGAATCATGCTTGAACTGATCATGAAGTGCTTCCTTTTCTAATTTTAGTCTCTCCTTCTCCTCTTTCAGGAATTTAGTTACTGCTTTTCTCTCTTCTGCAACTTGTTCAATTTCTGTTTGTAGCTCTCCTCTCTTCTCATCAATTAGTTCCCACTCCTTTTCAAACTTCAACTTTTGTGAATTTAATTCATCTGCTTGAGCTGTAAGTTCTAACTCACATGCTCTAAAATTGTCAATTTCTTCTTTGAGCTTTGTTTCAAGAGCTAACAACCCCTCTCTCTCAGTTTTTTTAATCTCAACCTTCTCATGCTCATGAAGAACTTGTTTCTTTTCATTTTCTAGCAATTCTTTCAATTTGTCAAGATCTAGCTTCATGTGGTTAAGGTCCTCCCTTTCTTCCTGCATAGATTTCCAGTCCATTTCTATTTTTCTTTCAGCAGACTTCAAACTTGCTTCTCTATCATCAAGAGCTCTCAACCTGTCATCCATCTCCTTCTCTTTTCTTAACAGTTCTTGCATATGCATTTTCATCTCCTGCTCCCTTCCATGTATCTGCTCCTCTCTATTATTTAGATCTGTCTCCCTCTGCTGAAGATACCACTCTCTAGTTGCCAATTCATCCTCCATCAACTTCCGACTCTGGTCACACTCAGCTTCAAATTCTTGCTTTCTCACCTCAAGTGCAAGTTGATGTTCATCCATAAGCCTTTCAATCTCAGCCTAAAAGCAGTTACCAAAATGTTAGTTTATATCTTTAGAAAACCAAGAATATTTATAGGACTAAATAACAAAGGAGAATTTGAAAATGCTTACACGTTCTTTGCTTGCAATGTTCTCCTGAAAAATAAGTAACTCCTTCTCTTTTTTTTGATTCGGTAACTCCCTTTGAATAGCAGCCTTTTCAAAAAATATTCAGGAACTTAACAAAAAGGACTTCCAATAAAAATAGTGCAAGAAAAACTAGAAGAGCATTGTGAAATCAAAATTAAAACCATGAGTGGATGGATCACCTCTTCCCTAGTTGCGAAGGCAGCCAACTTTGAAGTTAAATCGGCTTTCTCCTCCTCCAGAACTAAGAGCTCTTTCTTAATTGCTTCTTTTGTAGCCTGCAACTGCTCTTCAAGCTGCCTCAAATCCTCAGCCTTTTCAGAAATGACTTTTTCTCTTTGGGTTAGCAAGGACTGCCCCTCAAGTAGCCTTTCCTGCCCTATCTGTACAACTGTCTGAAGTTCATGAAGCCTTTGTCTCCCAAGGCCTAACTCATCCTCCTTAGCCCCAGACCTAAACATCAACACATACAGATCAACTATAGAGAAAACTTTAAATATCTACCTGAAAAATCCCAACTTAACAGAGATTGTCCAACCTTCTAATGGGAAACAGGCATGCATGATTTAAACTAATCCCAACAAGTACTTTGTTCTACAAATCCAAATCTAGCAAACAAGAAACTTCATCAAATACAAAATGAATCCACAAGTTTAAACCAAGCATTATTAGTTGATTTCCTTCTTGAGAGTGCTAGGTCAACAGGATATGGTTATGTGCTATGTCACACAGACACTTCAATGAGCATGTGTGTTCCGTGTCAGCACTTCACAACACAAGACAAGATACTGAACACACCCGGTGACACTTCATGCATACAGTCAACACCGTTTCTTTAACGCTATTGCTTTTCACAGGCTTGATTGTTTAGTTTATTTAAGTGTGCTACAGCGCTACATTAAAATTTGTCATTGATTACATTACAAGTAATGATACAGTGATCACCTACTCCCTATTTTAGTTCATTTGATCTTTTCAATCTAACAGTTATGCTACAATAGAATAAAAACATGCATTGCATTTATGAGTTGTCATGATTTTGCATTTATTATGAGAATCAATCAAGCATGACACGAAGGGTTTCAAGCTTCACACTAACAAATCTGATGCATGTTCTTTTTCTGCATTGGCACAATCGTTAGATCGAATAAGATCCAACAGTCTATAATAGAGTGGAGGTGCACCCAATGAACCACATCATTAGTAATACATGTACGTATGCAAGTATGTATATACATACATACATATACATAAATATATATAGAGTAATTTGTTTGTCCTCCCTATTTTGAGTATGGACTCAATTTGGACCACTTCCAAAAGTTATAACTGTATGTGTTTTTTTGCTAAATCTGAGATTGTAGATGTGTTTATCATCATTTATTTAGTAAAAACAGGCTTTGGATCAAATTGTTTCAATGAAAAAACTAGTTTCTTTTCTCATTACAAAGTTCCAGTGCAATATGGACCATTGATTTCTTAGATTCCACAAAAAACATAGCTCAAGACATTTCTCATCTTATAGATGTTCTCCACTAAACTATGGGGGTCACATCTGTAGGTTTTGATTTATAAACCATCAAAAATAATATGGTTAATACCTAGTCCATACTCAAATTAAAATTAGGGAAAACAGACAAATTACTATAATATAGATAAGGGAGGACCTCCTTCCCCATGATTCCTAACTCTGTTTTTTGGATTGGGTTGACACATATACAGTTGTGTCCCATGTCCTAGTTTCATAAAACTCTAATGCCATACTGAGTGTGTCCATATATTGTGTCCCACACCTGTGCCCCATGTCCATGTTTATGTGACATAGGATATGGTACAGCAAGGTATATGAACCAGCAATACAATTCAAAAACTTGTTAAAAATAGAATGGCCTGCGACAATCACTTCAGATCAGTGGCGGAGCCAGAAATCCAAATTAAGGTGTGCACAGGTGTGTGTGTGTGTGTGTGTGTGTGTGTGTGTGGGGGGGGGGGGGGGACAATGGACCGGCTGGCACAGAGAGAGAGAGAGAGAGAGAGAGAGTGATGCAGAGCAGGATCGATCCAGATCCATACAGCCTGACCCAGGCACGGGACCGAACATGCACGATGGGATTGAGGATTGAACCCATGTAGTGGATCCGACCCATAACATGGTACCAAGACGCAGGGATGGTGTAACCCTGCATACCTATTCCAGACGAGCACAGGTTCGAGCGTCCCAGGTCCAGCAGCAACGAGAAAACGTCTCGGGTCCAGGACCAGACCCAAGACCCGGATCCAGTTGATGCCTTTAAAAACCGTATTTTAGGGTTGCGTGGGGGAAGAGAATATTCAGATTGCAGCAACTTTTCTTCCTTCTATTGCTTGTTCATTTTCATTTACATTCATTCATTCTATTGTTCAGTTGAAGTTTACATTGAAATAAAAATAAGCCTCATCGTTTTCGGTGGGCATTCTTCTTACTTTCTGCACAACGCACGACCATAAGGGTCGCGCCCTCATCAGCCGTCGTCGAAGGACGTGAAAGTCGATCCTCCTCGCTGCATCAAAGTGGTATCAGAGCCCAACCTTCCTCCTTCGTCAGTGGTATGGCTCAAGAGGCGAGAAACGATCCTGCAAGTGAAAAAGAGCGGGAGGAAATCGGAAACGAGGATCCGATGATGCGGATGCTCGACATGATGACGAAGATCCAGGAAAACCTGTTGCGCGTAAGCAAGGATGTAGCCGGTATGTCGAAACGTATGGATGGACTCGATGATCGGATCGTGGCCATCAAATCGCCCGGGGAGACACGCGCGGCTTCTATGCTGAAAACTGGATCGGGATTGGGTGACGACGTAGGCAGTTAAGCACATGTTGCCGCAGCCGAACCAGGCCAGTCGATCCCGCGTGGTCGTGCCACCGCCCCGAATCCGGTACCCTCCCTAACGATGGATCCTGTCCCGGCTGCCCATCTGGCCATCGGTGTTTGCCAGACAACTCACGGGGCGCTGGCTGTGCCTCCCGGCGTCAGCTCGGATGCGCAGGCCTGGCCTCATGCTCTTGTGCATGTGCCGCAGCTCGCGACTGGGTCGCAAGGCCCCAGCGTGATGCTGGGCTGGGAGGCGCAGGCCTGGCCTCGTGTTGTTGGGCTTGTGCCGCAGCCCGGTGCTGGTTCACAAGGCCCCAGCGTGACGCTGGGCCAGGCTGCTGGCACAACAGCGTCAGCCAAGGCCGAGGTTGATCTGTCCTGCTTGCGCGTGGTGGCGTTGCTGCAGCCCACCAGCATGCAGGGGGTATCTGGTCCTCGTGGATGGGTCTGAACCCGAGAGGGTCCGGACCGGACTATGTGACAGCAGGACCCCGACCCGGATTCCAGGGACCATCCTTTGGGTCCCAAGAAACGGGTCTGGGCCTCCAACCCCATTACACGACCTACCCAGTTGGGTCTGGATTGCGGGTCGACCTGAACCCGATCCAACCTATTACTTTTGAACCCCAATTCAGATCCCCAGCCGACCCAAACCCATATCAGACCCGGACGAAGCTCCAGTTTGAATTTGAGTCTGGTCAAAACCAGACCCATTTTGTTATGGATCAAGGATCGAGTTCAAACCAGGCCTTGTCACGTCACAACTAGATCCATGATCCTACCTATCCCACTTTGTGTCCGACGAGTAGTTTAGGACTTGACCCGATCCAGATCCAATCGGGTGAATCATCCCAGTACTACACCAACCAAGCCCAATCCATTAACTCGTCCCCGATCTAGAACCCAGTATCATACCCGACCCAATACATCTACCCTAACCCAACCCATAACCCAGACCCATATTATCCCGTTCCTACCCACCTAGAGCCTGAGACCAGACTGACCCGTCTACCTTTAGTAGGACCTCCTGTCATATCGGTGTCACAATGTCGTCCACAAATGGCTCCCACCCACGGGCAAGCCAGACCAAGGCAGTTTCCAGCCGCCGCCATGCAGATTCAGCAGGGACCGGTGCAACCTGGGCACCCACCACCCGTCGTTGGAGTTCGCCAGTACTAGTATCCAGATGAGCAGTACCGCGCAGAGGGTGATGAAGCAGTGTTGGATGACGACGCCTTCTGGAACGAGTACCCCGCAGGACTGGTGGAGACCTGTCAGCAGAGAGCACCAGAGCACCCCTCCACCTACGGGGTGAAGCTAGACCTTCCGGAGTTCGCAGGACGATTCGATGCAGAGCAGTTCTTCGACTGGTCCTATGTTGTTCAGTTTTTCTTCGACTACCACACTGTAGCTGAGCATCGTCGTGTCTCTCTAGCATCCACCCGGTTGAGGGGCCTAACGCGGACATGGTGGTTGAGCTGCAAAGGTCGAGGAAACGGCAGGGACTAGAGCGCATACAAACATGGGAAGAGATGTAGAGGTTGATGCAGTCCAAGTTCGTGTCGACGAACCACGCTGAGAGAGCCTACAAGGAATACCTGACCCTGCATCAAGGAACCCGTACTATGGCGGAATACACTGCGGAGTTCCATCGTCTATCCATGCGAGTGCAGATCGAGGAGACCGCCCGCCAACAGGTCACGAGGTATATTTCTGGTCTCCGTCCTGCTATTTCTGATGATTTCAGTTGTATCACATTCGAGACATTAGATCAGGCAAGCAGTTATGCCATGAATGTTGAGGAAAAATTGAAAAGCAGGAATATAGAGTCTCCCGCAGTGACCAGTCCAGTCGACTCAAGTCGAACTTCCTAACCAGGGGAGCGAGCTCTCCTAAGAAGGAATACTCAAAGTCCACCCCTAGAGTAAATCCTAGCAAACTCGACCAGTCCGGACCCGCATACAATACCAGATCCAAAGCCAAACCTAGTGAATCTACCATCCGTTGTTTTAGGTGTCAGGAGTTAGGACATGTCGTGTCTAAGTGTCCCATCGTGAACAAGAACGCCCATCTCGTAGAGGGTATCGTTGAGTCAGCATTTGTAGTGAGAGTGAGGGTAAGTCATTGGTTGAGAAAGAGGATGAGAGGGAAGTCATCGAGTTTGACAGCAACGTCGAAAATTTATTATTCATCCGTCATGTTTTGACCGCAGCCCGAGAGTCGACCCCTGCAAAATGGCTGCAGAACAATATTTTTAGAACCTGGTGCAACTGTGAGGGTCATGCGTGTGATGTTATTATCGACACTGGTGCGTGTGAGAATATGGTGTCCGAGAGTGTTGTGTCCAACTTGAACCTGAAAACGGAGAAATTGTCTCAACCATACAAGATGGCATGGTTCAAGAAAGGAAACGAGGTTCCCATCACCCAACGTTGTTAGTTTGGTTCACTATGGGAGGCATTACCACGATGAGGTGTGGTGTGGTGTGATGTAGCCCCTATGAGTGTGTGTCATATCCTTTCGGGTCGTCCCTGGCAGTTTGATCGCAAGACCATTCACGATGGCCGTAGGAACACGTACTCATTTATTTTTAAGAGCCATAAAATAGTCCTACCTGTGAGAAATCAGATGTGGGAGTCACCTTACTATCGTAGCAAGAGATAGAGAGAGAGGTAAGAGGGAAGAGAGAAAAAATGTTGGGCGGCAATAAGCTCTTCTCCCCTTTCCATTGATATTTATATGTTGTACAAGTGGTACAATACAGTACAGTGGTACAATACAGTACAGTATGTTGTACAAGTGATACAATACAGTACAGTGGTACAATACAGTACAGTGGTACAATACAGTACATGAAATATATCCATTTACATATACATATTTAACAGCCTCCCTCAAGTTGAGGATGATCTTCAATCATGCTCAACTTGCTCTTAAGTAACCAAAATTGATGACTAACCAATCCTTTGGTGAAGATGTCTGCCACTTGGTCTTCTGATCTGACATACGAAGCCTCAATTTCTTCTGTTTCAATCTTTTGTCTAACAAAATGCTGATCAATCTCAATGTGCTTCGTGCGACAATGATGAATAGGGTTAAAAGAAATATTAATGGCACTTTGATTATCACATAAAAGCAGAGAGGAAGAGATGGGTTCATTCAACTCTTGAAGAAGATGTCGTACTCAAGTGACATCAGTTGTCCCTGCTGCCATTGCCCTGTACTCTGCCTCAGTGCTGGATTTAGCAATGGCCTTTTGTTTCTTACTACTCCAAGTGACAATATTTGGGCCAATGAAAACACAATATCCTGAAACCGACCTACGCTCATCAGGATCCCCACCCCAATCTGCATCACAATATGTAATTAAACGGTGTCCTGTAGTGAAGCTTTCATCTTTGTGATAGAGCAATCCATCTCCAATAGTCCCTTTCAGATATCTGAGAATACGCTTAATACATACCATATGACAATCAGTGGGAGCATGCATAAACTGAGATGCTTGATTTACAGCATAAGCAATGTCAGGTCTTGTAAATGTAAGATATTGCAACATACCAACAATGCGGCGATATAAAGTGGAATCATGATATAATTGGCCTTCTTTTGCACTAAACTTATGATTTAAGACAGATGGGGTGCTGAGAGGTTTACAATTAATCATACCAGTGGTGTGAAGAATGTCAAGAGTATACTTGTGTTGACTTAGAGTGAGTCGATCATCTTGCCTATCGACTTCAACTCCCAAGAAGTATCGCAATGGGCCTAAGTCCTTCATCTTAAATTTGGCCATGAGTAAAGACTTGACCAAGGCAATATGTGCATCATCACTCCCAGTGATAATGATGTCATCAACATATATAAGAACCCAAGTAGTAACATGATCATTCTTATACATAAATAAAGAATGATCAAGTATACTCTTAGAAAAGCCATGCTGCTGAATTTCCATGGAGAAACTCTCAAACCAAGACCGAGATGCCTGTTTTAAACCATAAAGAGACCTTCTCAATTTACAAACCCATGTAGCCGCATCATGTTCACTATATCCAGGAGGTTGCTCCATATACACCTCTTCCTTCAAGTCCCCATGTAGGAACGCATTCTTGACATCCAACTGGCTAAGAGACCAACCATGCTGAAGTGCCAAAGTGAGGATCACACGAATGGTGCCAATTTTGACAACAGGGCTAAAAGTTTCCTCATAATCTTGCCCATATTGTTGTGTGAATCCGCGTGCAACAAGGCGAGCTTTATATCTTTCAATGCTACCATCTGGTTTACGCTTGATCTTGTAAACCCATTTGGAACCAACAACATTTCTATCAACAGGTCGAGGAACAATATCCCATGTATGACATTCATGAAGTGCTGCCATTTCTTCGTTCATAGCTTCAACCCAAGCTCGAGAATGGGCTGCCTGATTGAAAGTAGACGGCTCTTTCTCTTTGGCCACATTGGTTAGAAACAACTGAAAGTCAAGAGAAAAATTGTTGTAACTAACCCAACGATGGATAGGATGCCTTTCACGTGTGGATCGTCGAAGAGGGGGAGCCTCGTGAGATGGAGTTGGAGGGGCTCCTCGACGGGCATAAACCAAACCTGAAAACCGTGAAGGTGCATCCTGGATGATGGAGTTGTCTGCTTCAAACTGAATTGGTTCATCAACAACAGGATCTCTGATAGAGTCATATAGCAAAGTATCACAAAGCCATGGATCATAAGTAGTTTGCTCATATACCTGAGAAGTATCACAAGTGCTGAAATGGTCATCATCAAAAACAACATTTCTAGACACCTTAATCTTACCCAAAATAGGATCATAACATCTATATCCTTTATACCCATCGGCATATCCCAGAAATCTGCACTGAACTGCTCTGTCCTGAAACTTGTTACGTAAAGAATGATCCATATGGACATAACAAATGCATCCGAAAGCATGCAAATCATCATAAGAAGGGTGAGAACCGTGAAGCAAATAATAAGGAGACTGATCTCCTAATAATTCCATAGGCAACCTGTTAATGATATGCACTGCAGTGTGAAAGGCCTCAGTCCAAAGAGAGAAAGAAATATCAATATTGTGCATCATACTTAACGCGGTTTCAACAATATGTCGATGCTTATGTTCTACTACTCCATTCTGTTGTGGAGTGTAAGGACAAGAGGAGTTACGTGTGATGCCATGGTCCTTTAAATATTCACTAAAATCATGAGATATGTATTCTCCACCACCATCACACTGGAAATAAGTGATATTTGAATTGAAAAGGTTCTGAACAAGAGCATGGAATTGTTTGAAAAGTTTGAACACTTCAGATTTAGATTTCATAAAGTAAATCCAAGTGTAACGAGTGAAAGAGTCAAGAAATAACACATAATAACGAGAGCCAGATAGAGATGAAACAGGAGCTGGGCCCCAAACATCAGAGTGAATAATTTCAAATGGCTTGGAAGCTCTTTTATTGATACTTTGAAAGGGAAGTACATGACTCTTGCAGACATTACAACTAGGACACTTATGATCTAATTTGACTTTGGGAATAAAACCCTGAGAAGACAATTTGTCAAGGAACCCTTGACTACAATGACCTAACCGACGATGCCAAGAAACTGGCTTATTACATTGCATAACAAAAGAAGACTGACTCAAATAAGCAGGAAAAGATGGAGTCACGGTAGATGACGTCTTCAAAGTCCCGGGGGCTGCTTCGAAGACGTACATGTTTCCGCGTCGTTCACCCTTAGCGAGCATCTTCTTGGTTCAAAGGTCCTTAAGACAAACAGAAGACGGAGTAAATTCCATGGATGAATTTGTTTCATCAACCAATTTAGAAACAGATAAAATGTTTTTCTCAATGGCAGGAGTGAGTAAGACATTTTTCAATGGTAGTGTAGATTGTGACAAAGAGAGAGATGCATTTCCAGTATGAGAAATAGGGTAGTGGGAACCATCTCCCGTGACAATAGTGCCAGTGCCAATATAAGGAACCATGTTGGAAAGTTTACCTGCATCAGAAGTAACATGTGCGGCTGCTCCAGAATCAATATACCAAACTCCATCATCATTCTGACGCAAATTCATGTTGTTAAATGCAGTCATCAGAATTTGTTGCACATCATGTGGCAACCCTGCACTCTATCCCTGATCAGTACCCTGATGTGCTCGAAAATTTCCCTGCGGCTGCCCCTGAAACTGTCTAACATTCATATGTCCAGCTCTTGGTCCTGGCCTCCCTGCCTTGTTGTGATTTTGTGGGTTGTGCCAACAATCTGCTTTCACATGGTCACGCTTGTTGCAATGGAAGCAAGTAGGGACACGGGTACCTCTAGTGGCAGGTGGAGCAGTAGGAGTAGGAAGGAGTCCTCCACGGCCCATATGAGCAGCAGGTGGACGAAATGAGGTAGACCCAGATGTAAACATGACAGGGTGAGGATCATCAATAAGATGATCTTGAGTCAAACTAACTTCATACTGTAGGAGTTTGGCCTGTAAATCCTCAAAGCATGGAAGTGTAGAGGCAACCTGTAATGCAGTGCAAAACATACGATATTGGGGCCCAAGGCTTCCCAATACCTGCTGAACAACATCTCTGTCAGAAACAGGATATCCAATAGCGGCCAACTGATCAATGATAATTTTGATATCCCCTAGAAATTCAGTAATGGTCTTAGTTCCCTTTCGCATAGATTGGAACTGCCATTTCAGTTGAAGTGCACGTGATTCAGAAACCTGTGAATAAAAGTGAGCAAGATGTCTCCATAGTTCTGCAGCAGTAAAATGGTCAGAGATAGTTTGTAATATACGATCAGATAACGTGACATTCAAATAGGCAACCACAGATTGGTCCTTCTGAAACCAAACATCATACGCAGGATTTGGAATAGCAATGCAACTCACCTTCCCATCATTACCAGTTACCTCTTGCGTAATAGTCATAGGTGGGGCGGGTGATCCCCCATCCAGATGCCCGGAAAGACCATGACTTCGGATAAACGGCAGAATTTGGCGTTTCCAAAGTAAGTAGTTATCATGAGTTAATTTGTGAGAAACAAGTTGAGAAAGAAATCCGGGGCTGATTTTAGAATCCATAAGGAAGAAGATCAATGATGAATCAAACAGCACGACAGAAATTCGTAGGTTGTACGGACATACCCGTACGGTTGTACGGACAGAACCGTACGGACAGAAATTTTTGAGTTTTGGAAATCACGATTTTTCAGTTAATCGTGCAGAATGTACGATTTATCAACTATATTGCAAGAAATAGATAAGAAATCACAAGAAGTTTGAGAAAAGAGGCACTTTTGAGAAATGAGGGTTCCCAAATTTGGGGAAAACAGAAATTAGGTTTGATAAAATTGAAAACAGAAATTAGGGTTGATAAAATTGGGGATAACAGAATATGTAAGAAGGAAAAGATGCACGATATGAGGAAATGAAGAAACGACGTCGAAATATAGTGATTCAACGAAGAAACAACAGAGAAAAGATGAAAAAAAAAACACTTTCCTTGAGAACGCCCAAAAACGCACGTCAAGGTCCTTAGGGGCCTTCCAGATGATCGTGATTACCACGCCCTTGGCTCTGATACCATGTGAGAAATCAGATGTGGGAGTCACCTTACTATCGTAGCAAGAGATAGAGAGAGAGGTAAGAGGGAAGAGAGAAAAAATGTTGGGCGGCAATAGGCTCTTCTCCCCTTTCCATTGATATTTATATGTTGTACAAGTGGTACAATACAGTACAGTGGTACAATACAGTACAGTATGTTGTACAAGTGGTACAATACAGTACAGTGGTACAATACAGTACATGAAATATATCCATTACATATACATATTTAACACTACCTATCAAGCAGACCGGTCTTCCCACCGTGGATAAGCCTGAGCGAGTTCCCAAGCTCGTGGGCCTCTCTTACCGGTCTTTCTTGAGCCATTGTCGGGAGGATGGTTATTGTTATGCCCTGATGGCTAAGCCGTTGATGAGTACGTCTTTGTCCGTTCCTGCAGACATTGCCCCCTGGTTGAGGAGTTTCGCGACATTATGTCAGATGGCCTTCCTGATGGTCTACCTTCGATGAGGGTGGTTCAGCACGCCATTGATTTTGTCCCGGGATCGAGTCTCCCTAACCTCCCCGTGTATCGCATGAACCCATCCGAACATGCAGAGTTGTTGAGGCAGGTTCAGGAGTTACTGCAAAAGGGTTTTATTCGTGAAAGTGTGAGCCCTTACACAGTACCCGCCCTGCTCACTCCTAAGAAAGATGGGTCCATGCAATGTGTGTTGATAGTCGAGCAATCAATCGCATCACTGTCAAATATTGTTTTCCCATTCCTCGATTGGATGATATGTTTGATATGTTGGCCGGTACCTCTATCTTCTCCAAAATTGATTTAAAAAGTGGGTACCACCAAATCCGTATCTGAGAGGGGGATGAGTGGAAAACGGCATTCAAGACACGTGATGGATTGTATGAGTGGTTAGTCATGCCATTTGGGTTATCCAATGCCCCAAGTAGCTTCATGAATATGATGACCCAAGTGTTGCGCCCTTGTATAGGAAAGTTTGTCATTGTTTATTTTGATGACATTTTGATTTATAGCTCGTCTCTGTCTGCTCATTTGAATCAACTGTGTTAGGTCTTAGAGTTTTTAAGAAGGGAAAAGTTGTATGTCAATGCCAAAAAGTGTGCGTTTATGACATCAAGTGTCGTATTTTTGAGTTTTATTGTGTCGTCTGATGGAGTTAAGGCGGATCTCGCCAAAGTCCGTGCGATTGTAGATTGGCCTACCCCAAAAACTATAGGAGAAATCTGTAGTTTTCATGGGTTAGCCACTTTCTACCATCATTTTGTAAGAAACTTCAGTACCCTCATGGCCCCATCACGGAGTGCCTAAAGGGTACTAGTTTCCATTGGACATCTGCTGCGGGAAAAGCCTTCACACTCATCAAAGAGAAAATGACTAGTACCCCTGTCTTAGAGTGATGCAGAGCACGTCCCATACCCAACAGCACACAGCCGTGTTTCGAGTTGGGTCCGGACCCGAGACCCGAATCTAGCCAAACTCTTTTAAATAACCTAACTTAGGGTTGCGTGGGAAAGGGAGAAGAATATTTCAGAATTGCAACAGCCGTCTTTTTCCTTTCTGTTTTTTTTATAGTTTTCGTTGTTATTCATTTCCTTCAGCCGCACATCCTTTATGGTTTGGTTTCTTGTCATTTTGTGTTTGAGTTCTTTTCTCTTTTCAGTCTGAATATTTTATTATCTTCTGTCAGTCTTTGTTTCCATTCCCTGTAACAGCTTCAGTCGGTGGACATTATTAATTGATTCTTCATTTTTGGTTTCTTCCGAGTGTCTCTCTTCTTGTTTCACGTGTTCTGCGTTATCTTTCTTTTTGTACTGCACGACCGTGCATCGCCAGAAGCTAATCAAGTGACATCATTTACGGTGGCCTTCTTCTTAGTGTTGTGCATTGCATGACCAAGAGGGTCGAGCCCTATTTGCCGAGCCCCAGCACGTGAACGCCTGTTCCTTCTCTGCATCAAGTAACAAGCCTGTACGTGGGTAGCCTGTTTCCTGTTGCTGCATCTAGGAGTAACAGCGTGTTACCAATATTCGTGAGAGTACCGCATTCTCCCTGCATCACCGTTATCGTGAAAACCCCTCTCATCACGTCTACCCATAGCGTGACAGCATCGGTTTCTTCGCTGTTTGATGAGTAGCAACGTTGGCAACCTTATCGTGAAGTCTCAGTGTCTTTTTTTTCGCTGCATTAAATGGTATCAGAGCCCAGCCCCTCCTCCTTCGTCAACGGCATGATGCAAGGGGCGAGGAACATTCCTACAAACGGAAAGGCACGAGAGAAGATCATGAAGCGGATGCTCGACATGGTGACGAAGATGCAAGAAGATATGCTACGCCTAGAGAAGGAGGTAGCCGGTCTGTCGAAGCGTGTGGATGGATTTGAAGATCGGCTTGTTGTCCTAGAATCGACGGTGAACACGCACCCAATGTCCACGTTGAAAACGAGTGGTGGATTGGGCGTCGATGTGGTTGGCCACCCGAGTGCGGTGACAATCGACCCATGCCCAGCGAACCTCCAACTGTCGAGCGTGACATCAGAGTCCATCGAAGCGAGCCTGCACAGGGATGCCCGATGCACGATGCTCCAGCAAGAGGCATATGCAATGTTTGATAACCAGTTTGAGAGTCGCCTTTTGCATCAGAAATTGTTTCAACCATTCAGTGACCAGCAGCAACGACAATTGCAAGAGGACTCACCAGGAATTCTCCAAAATTCGAGACTTGACCCACCTGACCAAACATTTATGAAGGTTTACAAATCTGGCTGTGTTGGGCAATCACTAGATATTGCTCGGTTTAGCAGCAAACATGAGCTTTTGATTCCGTTTGGGATTGCTTTTGGGAACAAGATCCTGGATGGGTATTCCTTTATGAACAGTGAGCAGAGCCACTATGCATCCGGGGCAGATATAGTGAAGTTTTCAGAAGGTGGTCCGGTTTTTGGTAAGCATGCTTGTATTATTGGTATTCTAGCCAAACCCTTAAGACCGCGTGCTGGAGGGACATAAATTCAGCTTATGCTTCCATGGGTTGCCATAGCAGATGGTATAGACGGTTAATTTCAAAACCAATCTACAAGCTTTAATTTGGAATCGTTCAAGAATATCACTACATGTTGCCTATCGTCAATGTCTCTGATTTTATATGCATATTGTGGTGACAACAAGTCGTCAGAGCCGACTTCTTCTCAACCCGGGGAGAATGATGCAGAGCACGTCCCATACCCAACAGCACACAGCCGTGTTTCGAGTTGGGTCCGGACCCGAGACCCGAATCCAGCCAAACTCTTTTAAATAACCCAACTTAGGGTTGTGTGGGAAAGGGAGAAGAATATTTCAGAATTGCAACAGCCGTCTTTTTCCTTTCTGTTTTTTTTATAGTTTTCGTTGTTATTCATTTCCTTCAGCCGCACATCCTTTATGGTTTGGTTTCTTGTCATTTTGTGTTTGAGTTCTTTTCTCTTTTCAGTCTGAATATTTTATTATCTTCTGTCAGTCTTTGTTTCCATTCCCTGTAACAGCTTCAGTCGGTGGACATTATTAATTGATTCTTCATTTTTGGTTTCTTCCGAGTGTCTCTCTTCTTGTTTCACGTGTTCTGCGTTATCTTTCTTTTTGTACTGCACGACCGTGCATCGCCAGAAGCTAATCAAGTGACATCATTTACGGTGGCCTTCTTCTTAGTGTTGTGCATTGCATGACCAAGAGGGTCGAGCCCTATTTGCCGAGCCCCAGCACGTGAACGCCTGTTCCTTCTCTGCATCAAGTAACAAGCCTGTACGTGGGTAGCCTGTTTCCTGTTGCTGCATCTAGGAGTAACAGCGTGTTACCAATATTCGTGAGAGTACCGCATTCTCCCTGCATCACCGTTATCGTGAAAACCCCTCTCATCACGTCTACCCATAGCGTGACAGCATCGGTTTCTTCGCTGTTTGATGAGTAGCAACGTTGGCAACCTTATCGTGAAGTCTCAGTGTCTTTTTTTCGCTGCATTATAGAGCTTCCTGATTTTTGCGCATTCTTTGAGGTTGAGTGTGATGCCTCCAAAGTGGGAATTGATGCAGTCTTGAGTCAGAACCGCAGACTCATTGCTTTCTTTAGTGAAAAGCTGACTCAAGCCAGGTGTCAATACTCCACTTATGATGTTGAATTTTATGCCGTGGTACAAGCCCTTCGTTATTTGAGGCATTATCTTATTTATAAGGAGTTTGTCTTGTACACGGATCATGAGGCATTAAAGTATTTGAATAGTCAAAAGAAGTTGAGTGCTCGTCATGCCAAGTGGGTCAGTTTCTTGCAAGAGTACACATTCACTATTCGCCATCAATCGGTTACTCTGAACAAGGTAGCTGACGCACTTAGCCGAAAGAATACCTTTTGATGACTATGTCAGTGCAGGTCATTGGGTTCGAGCAGTGCAAGGAGTTGTACCCGATAGACCTTGATTTTCAGCACGTATGGGAAGAGTGTCTCTCCCCTGATAGCACAGCTGACCCACGATATAGTATACATAACTAGGGGTGGCAAAATATGACACGACCCGCCAACCCGCTTCTTAACCGGGTTCGGGTTTGGCTTAAACGGGTTCGTGTCGTAAACGGGTTGACCCGTCTAACCCGTTTATTAAACGGGTCGGGTTGGTGTTATGGGTATGCCAACCCGCCAACCCGGTTGACCCATTTAATAAACGGGTTAACCGTTTAAGTTTGTATCCTGAGGAGGCACAGTGAGGCCGATGGCGACGGCGATAGGGATTGGATCCTAGCTCCCCCTTTCATCCTCGGCGAATGCCGATTTCTGCGAAGGGTACTAGTGAAGCCAGGCCTCCCACCCCCTCCCCTTTTCGATTCAGAAATCAACCTCTGCAATAGGGGGGACAGCGATAGTGAAAACTGCGGGCGACGATGACTGGAAAGGTCACCGCTGACGAAAAATCGGTAGACCTCGTCCACGATGGCGATCTGCATCCTCCCTTCCTTCAACCGATTTCTGCGAAGGGTACTAGTGAAGTCAGGCCTCCTACCCCCTCCCCTTTTCGATTCAGAAATCAACCAAGGCAATAGGGGGGACAGCGGTAGTGAAAACCGCAGGCGACGATGACTAGAAAGGTCACCGCTGACGGAAAACCGGTAGACCTTGTCGGCGATGGTGATCTGCATCCTCCCTTGCTTCAACCGATTTCTTCGAATGGTACTAGTGAAGTCAAGCCTCCCACCCCCTCCCCTTTTCGATTCAGAAATCAACCTCTGCAATAGGGGGGACAGCGGCAGTGAAAACTGCGAGCGACGATGACTGGAAAGGTCATCGCTGACGGAAAACCGATAGACCTCGTCGGCGATGGCGATCGCCATCCTCCCTTGCTTCAACCGATTTCTGTGAAAGGTACTAGTGAAGCTAGGCCTCCCACCCCCTCCCCTTTTCGATTCAGAAATCAACCTCTGCAATAGGGGGGACAGCGATAGTGAAAACCACAGGCGACGATGACGGGAAAGGTCACCGCTGACGGAAAATCGGTAGACCTCGTCGACGATGGCGATCGGCATCCTCCCTTGCTTCAACTGATTTCTACGAAGGGTACTAGTGAAGCCAGGCCTCCCACCCCCTCCCCTTTTCGATTCAGAAATCAACCTCTGCAATAGGGGGGACAGCGGCAGTGAAAATCGCGAGCGACGATGACTGGGAAGGTCACCGTTGACGGAAAATCGGTAGACCTCGTCGGCGATGGCGATCGGTATCCTCCCTTGCTTCAACAGTTGGATGGCCGGTATACCGCTGTCGGGGCTACTGTCGTCACCGGTGGCCTGCCGCCGCCTACCCTGCCGTTGAGGTTAGGCGATGGCAGTGCCATCATGGCACTAGCAAACCCACGTGAAGTGCTGCAAAAAAGTTTGTATGCTTTTTAGGCTGCACCGCTAACCCGCCAACACGTTTACCTGACCCGACCCGAACCGTTTATTAAACGGGTTAGGCGGGTCGTGTCGGGTTACCCGTTTAATAAATGGGTCAGGTTCGTGTTGAGGTATGCTGACCCGCCGACATGACCCGCCTGTTAGGTTTTAATCCACTCGTGAGAGCTGAGAGACAGGGAAAGAGAGAGAGAGATAGCAGAGAATGAAAAGAAGCCAATAACCCCAATACACGGGGTCGGCTGCTGTATGATCTCATTTATAATAACATACAAAGTATAAGACTAGGGTACAAAAGTACACTTTTTACAAGAGTATAAATTACACACAGTGCCATTAATGACACGTTAATGATCACGGGTCTGGATCTCCAAACCCGTGACCCATAACAGGAGAATACACTTCTTTTCACCCTCCCTCAAGTTGTGCATGATCTTGGACCATGAACAACTTGCCTTTTAACATCCAAAATCTGTCTTTCGTCAATCCTTTTGTAAATATATCTGCCACCTGATCTTTGGTTCGTACAAATTCAGGCTCAATCTCTTTCTCTTCTACCTTTTGTCTCACAAAATGCTGATTTATTTCAATATGTTTGGCACGACTGTGATCAATTGGATTAAAAGACATTCTAATGGCACTCTGGTTGTCACACAAAAGAAGTGATCGAGAGATCGATTCCCCTACATCTGTCAGTAAATGTCTAATCCAAGTAGCTTCAACAGTGGCGGCTGTCATTGACCTGTATTCAGCCTCTGTACTGGATCTGGCAACAGCCTTTTGTTTCTTACTATTCCAAGAAACTAAATTCATCCCAACAAACACACAATAGCCGGATACTGATCTCCATTCATCTGGATCTCCTGCCCAGTCCGTATCAGAATAAGCAGTGATCTCATGTGCATTTTGCCCATTTGTCTTTCTCTGATATATGAGGTCATCCCGAACAGTTCCCTTTAGGTATCGAAGTATCTGTTTAACTGCTTCCATATGCCCTTCACATAGTGCATGCATAAACTGAGAGACTTGATTCACCGAGTAGACTATATCTGGACGAGTAAAGGTGAGATATTGTAACATACCTACTATGCTACGATACTGTGGAATTATCAAATGGATCCCCATCTTGAGACCTAAGCTTTTGATGAAGGACACTAGGAGTGCCCAAGGGCTTGCAGTCTTTCATACCCGCTTTATTTAGAACATCAATGGTATACTTATGTTGGGTGAGAGTCATCTCTTCAGAAGTACTGTCGACTTCAACTCCAAGAAAGTATCGTAGCTTGCCAAGATCCTTCATTTTGAACCTTTGATTCAAGAGATGTTTCACTTCTTTAATGTGCTCATTGGAATTACCAGTGATGATGATATCATCTACATATATCAACAACAGAGTAATTGTGTCTTGGTTCTTAAAGATAAATAAGGAGTGGTCAAGAAGAGATTTCTTAAAACCATATTTTTGAATTTCAACAGAGAAACTGTCGAACCAAGATCGAGATACCTGCTTCAATCCATATATCGCCCTTTTTAGTTTGCATACATATTTTGTAGGATCACCTTCTGCGTAGCCAGTGGGTTGTTCCATGTATACTTCTTCTCTCAAATTTCCATGAAGAAAGACATTCTTCACATCAAGTTGGCTAATAGTCCATTGATGTTCAATAGCTAAAGAAAGTATAATCCGGATTGTTCCCATCTTCACCACTGGACTAAAGGTTTCATCATAGTCATGTCCTTGCTCCTGTGTAAAACCTTTGGCTACAAGTCTCGCCTTGTATCACTCTATAGACCCATCTGGTTTATACTTTATTTTGTACACCCATTTCGAACCAACAACATTTCTGTCAGGTGGTCTTGATACGACATCCCACGTACCACATTCATGTAGAGCTTCCATCTCCTCATTCATTGCTTCAATCCATCTTCTGGAATTTGATGCTTGAGAGAACGTTGTGGGTTCATCTTCTTTATTCAAGGCTGTTAGAAAGAGTTGAAAATCCAATGAGAAAATTTCATAACTGACCCATCTTTCAATTGGATGACGAGTACGGGTGGATCTTCTATTATCAGCAATGTTGGATGTAGAGGATGTGTCCATGTCTGAATTAACTATGGTGGGCGGCTCTCTTTCTCGTCGAGCGTAGACAAGACCTTTATACCTTTGTGGATTCGAAGTTGGGTCTGTATTTTCATGAGCAACCACTTCATCAGCAGACATAGATTCCTTATTGTTTTGAGTACACTTCGAGCAAACCTCACTAGTTCCAGGGAGAAGTTCATAATTCAACCAAGGATGATAAGCCTCAACTTCAGGTTTTGATTCTGAAGAACTAGTATATCGACAATCAAAATTCAATTCATCGAATATGACATTCTTGATATTTTGATGCGCTTGTTCACTGGATCATAGCACCTGTACCCTTTATAGTCATTGGCATAACCCACAAACCTGCACTTCAGAGCCTTATCCTGAAACTTAGGTCTCATTGAACTATCAACATGAACATAGCATAAACAACCAAACACATGCAAATCATGATAGTTGGGATGTACACCAAAAAGACACAAGTGAGGAGACTTGTTTTCCAAAATAGTCATGGGCAAACGATTTATCACATGAACTGCAGAATGAAAAGCCTCTGTCCATAAGGTGATCGGGAGACTGCTGTCATGCATCATGCTCATCGCACTCTCAACAATATGGTGATGCTTTCTTTCAGCAATCCCATTCTGTTGAGGTGTGTGTGGGCAAGACACCTTTTTCCTTATCCCGTTACTTTGGAGAAAGTTAGTAAAGTCAATGGAAGAAAATTCACCTCCTCCGTCACATTGGAAACTAAGGATGTTTTCAGAAAATTGGTTTTTGACAAAGGAATGGAAGTTTCGGAACAACTTGAAAGTCTCAGATTTGTGTTTCATGAAAAATATCCAAGAATAACGAGAATAACTGTCAACAAACAAAAGGTAATATCTTGTTTCAGATATGGAAGCAACTGGAGCAGGCCCCCAAACATCAGAACAAATAGTCTCAAAAGGTCTTGAAGCTCTTTTATTAATAGAATGAAACGGTAAGACATGACTCTTACATAAGAGACAACTAGAACATTTGTTGTCATCGACATTTATTCTTAAACTTGACTTGGGAATGAGGTTATTTGAAACAAGTTTTTCAATAAAACTACTACTGCAATGACCTAGACGACCATGCCAAAGATTTGGCTTATTGATTTCAGAGACACTGAAGACACAAGTAGAATTTTCAGAAGGCAACGATGACTGGAGCTTCAAGTTTGGATCTGCAGAGCGAATATGTGTTGAAGGATCTTCTTGAAAGACATACATATTGCCTTGTCGTTTTCCTCTAGCGAACGTCTCCTTCGTGCAGAGATCCTTGACAAGAACAGAAGAGGGAGTAAATTCTACTGAGGCTTTGATATCATCAACAAGTTTAGAAACTGAAACGATGTTTTTCTTGATTTCAGGAACATAAAGGACTTTTGAAAGATTGATAGAAAATTCGGACAGGGGTATAATGGAGTTTCCAATATGAGAGACAGAGTGGTGTGATCCATCTCCAGTAACTATACTGCTTTTACCAATGTAAGGAACAAGTTTTAGGAGCTTACCTGCATCACCAGTAACGTGAGTCGCCTGTTTACAGTTTCTGTAACCTTTTTTTTTCAGAAACTAATTCAGATCAATGGCCGACGACAGTGGCTGAATTTGAAGCAGAAATTAAAAATCTGTCAGATTTCTGATTTTCATAAGTGATTGAATATTGGATTGTGAAACGAAAAGCAGAAATTAAAAAATCGTGAATATGAATTCACACTGTGAGACGAAAGGCAGGTGGTTGAATACAACTAGCAAAATATAAAAACCCGATTGTGTGACCTATATTCAGCCGATGTGATCAAAGACAACTAGCAAAATATATGAAAGGCAGAATGAAGAGATATTCAACTGGGTAACTCAGACAAGAGGAGAAGAAATAAAGTTTCTTTTGTGGTACAACAAGCAATATCCAGTCAACCTTGTACTCTTGCACAAATAGAGGCAACAGAAGTGATATAAGGGCACCAACTGAACTAACACGTGCTCAGGATAAAAAAAATTTGGGGAAACCTGGAGATGGAACAGGTGCAGACGATATTGGGAAAATGGACAAACCACGAGATTGGGAAAGAGGGGAAACCACGAGATTGGGGAAACCAGAAAAGAAAAGAGGTGATCAAAACCACGAGATCGGGAAAGATGAGATGCATACGAGATTGGGGAAAACAAAGGTATTTTTCTTGACTTAAGAAGAAAAAAAAATATCGAGGAGAAAGGGATCTTTCAGACGTACCTTTTTGGATCGATTTCAGCTTCAGTTGTAGCGATGCTCTGATACCATGTTAGGTTTTAATCCACTTGTGAGAGTTGAGAGACAGGGAAAGAGAAAGAGAGAAAGATAGCAGAGAATGAAAAGAAGCCAATAACCCCAATACACGGGGTCAGCTGTTGTATGATCTCATTTATAATAACATACAAAGTATAAGACTAGGGTACAAAAGTACCCTTTTGACAAGAGTATAAATTACACACAATGCCATTAATGACACGTTAATGATCACGGGTCTGGATCTCCAGACCTGTGACCCGTAACAGGAGAATACACTTCTTTTCACCGCCAACCTGACCTGATTGCCATCCCTATACATAATGGTTACCTTTTTCGAGGTAATAAGTTACGTGTGCATGCATTCTCTTAGACTCCAATTGATTTTTGAGTTGCATGAAGGGGGAGTAGTTGGGCATTTTGGACATGATAAGACGTTCGCTCTGTTAGACGAATGTTACTTTTGGCCCAAAATGCGCAAAGATGTTGTCATGTTTGTTCAGAGTTGTCGAATGTGTCAGGTGTCCAAAGGTCGTCGTCAGAATAGTGGTCTGTATACTCCGTTGCCTATCCCTGAGCGGCCCTGGAAACATGTGTCTATGGATTTTATTGTGGGTCTTTCAAGAACCTCGCGTGGTTTTGATTCCATCTTAGTTGTGCTTGACCGATTTTCCAAGATGGTTATCTTTGTCCCGTGTAAGCGAACCACTGATGCCTCGTTAATAGCCTCGTACTACTTCAAGGACGTGGCCCGTTTTCATGAATTGCCTCAAACGATCACCTCAGATCATGACACGCGTTTTATGAGCCATTTTTGGAATTCATTATGGGCCTTATTGAAAACCAAGCTCCAGTTCAGTAGTGCATTCACCTGCAAACCGATGGTCAAACCGAAGTCGTGAACCGCACCCCATGGGACTTAGTAAGAAGTCTCGTTGGAGAGAATGTTAAAACATGGGACCTAGTCTTGCCTCAAGCCGAGTTCACATATAACAGCTTCATCAACCGGTCCACGGGCAAGTCTCCTTTTCAAGTGGTTTATTGACAATAACTCACTCATGTAGTAGATCTAACCCCTGTGACCAGTCTCCCAGACGCGTTTGATGCCGTTGAGTACATGAGTGATATTCATAAACAAGTCCGAGCCAAACTTGTTGAAAGTTGTGAAACCTACAAAGCTTTCGTAGACCAAGGTCGTCGAGATGTCCAGTTCCAAGTCGGTCAGTTAGTATGGGTTTACCTATGTCTTGAGCATTTTCCAGTAGGTACTTATGGCAAGTTGGGTCCTAAGAAATATGGCTCTTTCAAAATTATTCGGTGATTGGGTCTGAATGCCTACCTCCTTGAACTGCCTGAAGAATGGCACATTTCGCCTATCTTCAATGTGTTTGATCTATATGCTTATTGTGGAGACAACAAGTCGTCAGAACCGACTTCTTCCCAACCAGGGGAGAATGATGCAGAGCAGGATCGATCCAGATCCATTAAGCCTGACCCAGGCAGGAGACTAGACCTGCACGATGGGATTGAGGATCGGACCCACGTAGTGGATCCGACCCAGAACATGGTACCAAGATGCATGGATGGTGTACCCCTGCGTACCTATTCCAGACGAGGACAGGTTCAAGCGTCCCAGGTCCAGCAGCAACGAAAAGACGTCTCGGGTCCAGGACCGGACCCGAGACCCAAATCCAGTTGACGCCTTTAAAAACCCTATTCTAGGGTTGCGTGGGGGCAGAGAATATTCAGATTGCAGCAGCTTTTCTTCCTTCTATTGCTTGTTCCTTTTCATTTACATTCATTCATTCTATTGTTCAGCTGAGGTTTACATTGAAATAAAAATAAGCCTCATCATTTTCGGTGGGCATTCTTCTTACTTTCCGCACAACGCACGACCGTAAGGGTCGTGCCCTCATCAGCCGTCGTCGAAGGACGCGAAAGCCGATCCTCCTCGCTGCATCAGAGAGAGAGAGAGAGACGGTGGATGGCTGGTTTTGGAGGGGCACAACATTTGGGTTAGGATGGGCACTGCCCAACCTGACCCAAATCCCCTTATTGCGGATTTCCAGGTCAGGGTGGACACTTGCCTACCCTGGTCCATATGTAGCTCCGCCCCTGCTTCCGATACATTTTCATATTGATCTGAGTCGCCAATGGTAGACATGAATATACCAACAACGCACTACAGATACCAGCATAATGCTCTGTGTGTATACTTTGATGTGCTAAATTGTTGGTAGCCAAGCCAATTATTTATAGCTTGAAACAGCATTTGAGCTATCGATTTCATGGTGAAAAAATCCATGATCATGGATTTAGGATACAAAGCTTTTTTCCTACAGGAAGTATGTAGTTAGTGGGTTCTGGCCGAACTATTACAAAGCCAACCCAGTGAAACAAAGACATGCACCAATGGGCAGAAACAATGGCACGTGGAACTAGGAACTAGCAAAAATGCAACCTAACAGGCCAGTAGTCACATACTCAGATCTAAGTGACATGTGCTTCCTCCGAAGTTCATCTTCACGAGCTTCTACTTCCTGTAACTTTCTTTCAGCAACAGAACGGAGCCAACTAACTTCAGCTTCCAAAGCCTCAGCGGCATGCAATCTTGACTCTGCAGTCAAAGATAAGTTTTGAGCATTTTCTTCCAGTGTCTTTGCTTCTACTAATTTTGTTTCAGCTGTAATCTTTACTTCAGCAGACTCAGACCGCATTTCCTTCAATGCCTTCTCAAGCTGCACATAAATTTTAAGTTCAAGAAACATCAGCAGCGAACAAGCAATTTTGGCAAGAATGTCAAAAGCATGTTCATGCTGGCCAATCGGCAACCCCAAAAAGAAAATCAAGTGATGGAAAAAGTCTTGAACCACACTATACATAATTAACATTTTGCTTAAAACAATTATTTGAAAACCATGGAATAATTTTAGAAGTTTAGAGTTTAGACATAAACTTTGTTATCAAAGGTGACACCTATTTTAACGCCCAGGCGCCGCCTACGCTGGGACCGCCTGGGCGGTGGACTTGTTTATTTATTTATTTATTTTTTTGACCCCTTGGTATAAAAAGGGGAAAGGCATAACACCTCTCTCTCTCTATCTCTTGGGTTCTCACTCGCTCTCTACCTACCTACCTCTCGGTTTCTCACTCGCTCTCTCTCTGGGTTTTCTTCTTCTTCTCTTTTCTTTTTTCTTTTATTATAATATATATTATGTGTAACTGTGTTTGTGTGTTTCATTTATATATAATCTAATTGACTGTTTCTAAGTTATACTTCTGGTTGACTGTTTCTGAGTTATGTATGTGAGTTATATATCTAATTCATGTATGATCTGTTTGACTGTTCTTTGTCACAGTTCACACTTCACAAGCACCCACACGTGCAGTTGTTGATTCACACATATATGTCTATTTTCTGTGTAAACATATATAATTATATATATATATATATATTAACATATCATAAGCATATATTATAATATTTTGTATTTCGGTTATATATCATATATATTATATATTCTGTGTTTCAGTTAATTTAATATGTACAGTATATATATATATATTTTGTGGTTGTTAATTTTTTTGTATACATGCTTTTATTTTTTGTATATTGTTCATTCACATTGTTAGTTGTATGGTTTGTCTATTTAATTGTTCACTTATTCTTAAATTTTATTTAAGAATAAGTGAACAATTAAAGTCGGTTTTAAGTTGAGTAAGAGTAAGACTGAATATATGGAATGTCGGTTTAGTAAGCAACGAAGTAGTGATGGGAGTGTAGTGAAGCTTGGTGAGCAAGATATACCGGTGAATGATTATTTCAAATATTTGGGATCCATCATTCAAAAGTATGGAGAAATTGATGGAGATGTAAATCATAGGATAAAGGTTGGGTGGATGAAATGGAAAAGTGCTACTGGAGTGCTGTGCGATCGTAGAATGCCATTGCGGTTGAAGGGAAAGTTTTATAGGACGACTATTAGACCCGCTTTACTATATGGTACGGAATGTTGGGCTGCCAAGAGACATCATATTCAACAAATGAGTGTAGCTGAGATGCGGATGCTTAGATGGATGTGTGGAAATACAATAAAAGATAAGATTCGGAACGAAGAGATACGTAAGAAGGTAGGTGTTGCACCCATTGAAAATAAGATGCGAGAGAATCGTTTACGGTGGTTTGGACATATTCGGCGAAGGCCTAATGATGCTCCAGTTAGAAGGTTGGAGAAATGGGAAAATATATTAGTTAAAAGAGGTCGGGGTAGGCCTAGGAAGACTTGGATGGAGATGATAGGAAAGGATATGAATGCTTTGAACCTCACCGAGGACATGGCGTTGGATAGAAATGATTGGAGGAAAAGGATTCATGTGGAAGACCCAAAATGAATTTCTTTTTTGGTTCATATCGCTGACCCCAATTGTTTTGGGATGAAGGCGTAGTTGTTGTTGTTGTTGTTGTATTCTTAAATTTTATTTATCAGGTTATCAATTGCATGGTTTGTTTATTTTTCTTGTTCATTTCTTCTTCTTATTTGTCTATTGTTGCTTTTTTTTTGTATACATGATTTTATTTTTTAATATATTATTCATTTACATGTTATTTTCACGTGTATAAAACTCATGAGTCATACTATGAAACTTTGGGAGAGGGTGATTGAGTATAGGTTGAGGAAGGTTGTCATAATATCGGAGAATCAATTTGGTTTTATGCCTGGAAGATCAACTATGGAAGCTATACACAACTTATTGAGAGATATAGAGAGAGGAACAAAGATTTGCATACGGTTTTTATTGATTTGGAGAAGGCATACGATAAAGTACCTAGGGATGTTCTCTGGTGAACAATGATGAAGAAAGGTGTTTCTCTCAAGTACATTAGTATAATTAAAGATATGTACGAAGGAGTAGTAACCAATGTTCGCACTTGTAGAGGGGTGACAACCAATTTTCCTATAACGATTGGGTTACATCAAGGATCTGCATTAAGCCCTTTCATATTTGCTATAGTGATGGATGAGCTTACGAGATCAATTCAAGAAAATGTGTCGTGGTGTATGTTATTTGCTGATGATATTGTTTTAATTGATGAGTCTAAAGCTGGGGCTAATGCTAAGTTAGAATTATGGAGACAGACATTGAAAGCAAGAGGTTTTAAGTTGAGTAAGAGTAAGACAGAATATATGGAATGTCGGTTTAGTAAGCAACGAAGTAGTGATGGGAGTGTAATGAAGCTTGGCGAGCAAGAAATATTGGTGGATGACTGTTTCAAATATTTGGGATCTATCATTCAAAAGTATGGAGAAATTGATGGAGATGTAAATCATAGGATAAAGGTTGGGTGGATGAAATGGAAAAGTGCAACTGGAGTGTTGTGCAATCGTAGAATGTCATTGCGGTTGAAGAGAAAGTTTTATAGGACGACTATTAGGTTCGCTTTACTATATGGTACGGGATGTTGGGCTGCCAAGAGACATCATATTCAAAAAATGAGTGTAGCTGAGATGTGTATGCTGAGATGGATGTGTGAAAATACAATAAAAGATAAGATTCAGAACGAGGAGATACGTAAGAAGGTAGGTGTTGCACCCATTGAAAATAAGATGAGAGAGAATCGTTTACGGTGGTTTGGACATATTCGGCGAAGGCCTAATGATGCTCCAGTTAGAAGGATGGAGAAATGGGAAAATATATTAGTTAAAAGAGGTCGGAGTAGGCCTAGGAAGACTTGGATGGAGATGATAGGGAAGGATATGAATGCTTTGAACCTCACCGAAGACATGGCATTGGATAGAAATGATTGGAGGAGAAGGATTCATGTGGAAGACCCAGAATGATTTTCTTTTTTGGTTCATATCGCCGACCCCAATTGTTTTGGGATAAAGGCGTAGTTGTTGTATTCATTCACATGCTTTTTTTATCAATTGTTCATTTATTCTTAATTGTTTTGAGCAGGTTATTTAATATAATTTCTTATAGTGTTCGACGACTTGTTGTGTTTTGTCTATTGCTTATTGTTGATTGATTTTATGTTGTAATTGTATACATGTTTGTTATTAATTTTAGCAGTTTGCTTATATGTTTTGTGTATTTTAAAAAAAAAAATATTCGGGTACCGACTAGTCCGCCTAGTCTTTTTAGGGGCTCACCGCCTAGGCTCCGGCTAGCACCTTTGACAACTAAGGACAGAAAAGATTGCTGATAAAGGTTGTGAGCAAGAACTGATGACACAAAAAAATCTGTTTGCAGGTGCCTTCGTATGTCGACAAGCAATTGGCCTAAATACCTCATAAGCAAATTATTCATGGTTTTAACCTCCTCTGAAATACAAATTGAGACTGGAAATCGAGAATGTAAAGATTAGAACAATTGTAATTGTTACATGCTCTTCAAGAGCTTCTGGCGAATCAAAAAGTATATGTGAAAACCAGGCATAAACATATATCTAAGCTCATCCTTGAATGAAAGTAATATCCAATATTGATCATATGATCATGCATTGTCATTATCTTTTATTATTCCTTATTCTAAAACTTGTCATCACATTTAGTTAACAGGTCATCTTCCCAAGGGACCACGACAAACACATCACTCAAAATCTAAGGCAGGGAATACTTGAACCTGTGACATGAGGACCTTACGTGGATGACCATATATGAAACCCCGTTAATGCAAGCGAACAATTGTGAGTTGTGACACGTATAATTAGGCATTAATCAACAATAACAATCATATAAATAAAAATATAAGCAGAACGGAATCCGTAAAAGTGACAGAAGATATCCCACAAGTCCACAAAGTGGCAATGCAGCCACTTCTGAAGTGCAAACACATGACAAAAAGCTAGAGAAATGTGAGATTACATTTGCAAACACATGACAAAAAGCTAGAGAAATGTGAGCTTACATTTTCTATGCACTCTTTCTTAACCCCCACAGCCCTTTTAAGATTCAGCTCCCGTTTTTCAGCTTCAGCTAAAGAACGGAGATGCGAAGCTTGGTCACGCTTGTATTTCTCCTCAGCCAAATCAGTACTAGCTTTAAGTTGCTCATATTTGGACGCCCATTCTTTTTTCTCCAAAAGTAACAGGCCCATCTGGTGCTGATAGTCATATAGCTGCGTGGAAAGCGTTCAACTAGAGATGAAAATTGTGTAGATGGGATGCAAAACATCAATAGGTGAAGCAGAATGACCACCATTTTAAAAACAAGTTACACACCACAACTCAGATTCCAGCAAGAAAATGTAGAATAAGCCGACCCATTTTCTCATAACAGCAAGTCCAAGTTGGGAAAAGTTAGAGAAACAAAAAAATGAAAATAACCAAATGCATCAAAAGCGCGTTTGGATCAGCCATAATTTGGTTTCTCAAACTGGAAATCAGACCCATCTCACCAACTCCAGCGTTTGGATTAATTCTATAACATAAATGTAACTATCCAGTAAAACGCCCAAACTCCAAGCTTCAAAATCGCAACCCAAAGAGCTCTGCCCAATAACAAAGTTTGCAAATTCAGTGGTAAATTAGTGTTAGCTTCCAGCTATACTATCCAATCGTGCCCCAAGAGACCACCTAACAAAAAACAAGAAAACCAGATCCCAGTCACGGGCAGAGCACGGGGAAAGTACTACTCGATTCCACGCACATACACGCAACGCACAAAGAAACCGAACGAAGAAAGAAAGACGAACGTCAGCAAACACAAAGAAGGGCGAAAGGGAACCAGAATTACATCAGTTTCGAGCTTGGTGATGTAGGAGATGAGCGCGGCCTTGTCCTTCTCGCGGAGGGTCTCCTCGTCGAGGCCGACCTCCCGGAGGCGCTTCCAGAGGTCGCCGCCGGAGAGAGGCGTCGCGGGTCCGCTCCCGGGGGTGCGCACCGCATCGGAGGCCCTAGACAACGATCTGGGGGTCTGGGAGGGGCCGTCCTTGACCGGGGCCGAGAGAGGAGAACCGGCGGCGTCGTCGGCAGTGAGAGCAGCGCCGCTCCTCCCCTTCTGGTAGCTGGTGAGCATTCTCAGAAGCGAAGGAAAGAGAAAACCCTAATTTCCAATAAAAACCCCGTTTGGATCTTCCGGAACTCTTTCAATTTCACTCATGGATCGCTCATCGCTTCCCCAACTGCCTCAGAAGAAGAACCCCAGTTATCACGGAGAGCCCGTTTGGGTTCTTGAGGCTTTTCGTGAGCTCTTCGTCACCTTCTTCGATCCTGCGCCTGTTTCAGGGGAAAGGGAGAGCGAAGGAAACAGTAAAAGAAGAAACGCGGAAAGCAAAGCGCACGGGAATCTTGCCTTGCCGCCTCTTTTACTTTTACCTTTTCCTCCTTTTTCTTTTTTAACTTTTTCACGCTTTCAAATTTTACTCCTCCTAGTCGAAGACACAAAGGTTCAAAATATTGGGTAATGAAAAAATGTCGGATATGGATCTCGTTGACCAGATATTATATCCGAAATTTGAAAAGCGGGTCCAGTTTAGAATCCGGATCCGACTGGAATCTTAAATTGGTTTCTTGGATCCGGTTGTGATTTAAGTTCCTGTTGTACTGAATCTTCTTAGAATGGGCAAAAGCATGTTGATATTTTTATGTGCAGCGGTTAAAAGGAGGTTGGATGAGATCCGGTTCAGAGTACATAGCTCAGGGGAGGGAAGGTTCAGGTCAAGTGGACCTAGGTTAGATCTAGAAATCGGGTTTGGGCCCAGATTGTCATGCCAGAGTCCAACCCAATAAAATGGTTGAAAGCAATGTTTTCGCATGGGAAAATGAATACAACTAGGATCTGATCTTGATGGGACTTGAATCAGTTCAAATGAGGTATGGTTGAATCCAGATCCATGTACATAGCAAATTACTGGATTCAGTGAAAAAAGGTACCCAAAACAAGCTTTTTACATGTAGATCGGTTCTGATTCAAATATGGATGTAGACCTGGCACAGAATCCAAAAAAAAAAAGAAATTAATAAACAAATCCTAATCTGACCCGAATGCACATCATTCGGATCTTAGTCCAAAGATCAGTATCCAGATATAATGTAACATATTTTAATCAGTTATTCCCTTAAACCCGATCCAATTGCACTCCTAATCAATGTTGTCAGTATTCGGCCCTGTCATTAAAATAATATAAAAATGTTTAAAAAATTTAAATTTTAGTATTTTTTTTTACATTTGTTGAAAAATAACGAATTCTTGGGTGATGTATGAGGATTTTCTGCCGATATGTATAGGCCGATACTGACAACTTTGCTCTTAAATGGAAAGCAGATCAGGTGGTGATGAACATGAGCTTTGTGCTCATGCCCAACGTAGTTGCCGTCTGTTTGCATTTTGGATGAATGCCACATGGCATGCAACTGTTGGGTTGACTTTTTGAAAATACAAAACGGACGGCCACGATGTTGGCATGAGCAAAAAAAGGCTCATGTTCAGCATGACATGATCTGCTTCTTCCTAAATGTGCTTGCCGACTCGAAAAAGCTTATGGTTTGAGGTCCAATTTATGATTAGCGTTGACTGCTAAAACTATAGCGTGCACGGATGTACGCCTACTAACGAGAATAAGTTACACTCGTTTTTTTTTTCTCTCGTATCTTATTTTTATAATTTAAAACTTTTTTGAGTACTACTGTCAAAAAAAAAAAAACTTTGAATACGTACGGGGACCTTGAGATACAGTCTAATGGATTAAAGACAGTTTTCCGTGTTCTTTTTTTTTTCTTTCTTGGCTTACTGTTAAAACGCTCCCCATGATATAGCCGTTACGAATGTCAACGAATCTGATTATATCTCATAATGTCCCACTGTATTCCTGTCACATTTGGTAAACCAAAACCATATCCAATTAATAATCGGAATAGTATTTATTTTTGTTTTTTTTTTTACTAAATTTTATGGTTATCCATAATTGAATCATGTAAACAAAATTTATATTATATATTGTTGAAAAAAATGCTTTAGTGGGTTAGACAACTAAGCTTGAACAAGGTATGCTCGCAGGCACGCATATACATGTGTTATCTTTCAAGCGATACTTATCCTACTTACGGTCAACTCTGATGAAATAAGCATTTATAGCTCTTAAGATACAATAGAGCTCTCATCTTCTTGCAAATGATCGGATCACTCCTTGCACTGAGTAAGCCCAACAATCTTGATACGGATCACCTTAAAACAACCTCTTGACTAGGTCAAAATTTTGTGTGGATCGTGAGTGAATCCTACAAAAAAATATATATGAAGATGTGATCTTGAGAGATAAAAAGAACAAGAGTGAATTGAGTTTATATAGACCTTGGCCCTCAAGCCACCCATAAAGGCCTTAAATAGGTCCAAATGGCTAGGAAGAGAAAGGGTTTAAAAATGACACTAACCAGGACTGGATCATTACTCTTCATGGGAATCCTTTTGAATCTGTCTTTGACCAATGGACGACACTCACATCACAAACTTAGCACACTCATGCCCCTTGGACAGTGGATGTCGTGCAATGAACACTCTCAAGTGATGGTACTTTTAGTTCAGGGTCTCTTTACTTGTTCTTAGTTGGCCTGACAATGCAATGGTTGCCCAAGAAGTCACTTTGGGTAGTTGGACTACCTTTATGGGCCTCATTCACGGCTTGACTCATCCTCTTAGAGATGATCAATACTGAATCCCGGCTCAAGAGACTTATAGTACAGTTGGCTACCCGATGTGCTCTATGCCAACAAAACAAAGAGACACTTGTGCATCTCTTATGGGATTAGTTAGAGTGTGTTTGTCTCTAGTTTTTGTATACTTGCTTTTGTTTGTTATTTTTTTTAGCATTAGTGGTGCTAAGCACCATCAATCTTACCTTCTTTTAGGATTCGTGTTCGAGGTACGTGTCTCTCGCAAACTAAAGCCCAGTAATTGAAGATTCTAAAGTTTATAGAACCAATGATCCTTGGTTATTACATGAGAAAATGTATGCTAATTGAATAGTGGACTCCATATTCTCTTGTCTTCTAAAATTCAAATATATTTTTTTTAATCCGAATCTTTTCAAATATACCCTTTTCTTTCTTTCAAAATCTGGGGGATCCATACACCCGCAGCAATCGAACACCACTACTCGTCTGATAGTGGAGGCCCGTTCCAATTACCCTAACCCCTTTGGATCAAATTATACAGATTATGGTATTCCCTTCATAAAATGTGTTATCTCTCGACTGTTCTTCCTTCCTTTGTTGAAGAATCTTCTAAATCACAAAGATTATGTTGTGATTAACTAACATGGAAGGTGCCATTGTGAAAGAGTCGAGCTGTCTAGTATGAGACTGTATTTGCCAATGCATTTGTCCTCCAAAACAAAGTATTTTGATTTGAGGCTGCTATCTTGGTATTCATAATTTGACTTCTCGTTTAAGTAGGGCCTAAGCCAAATATGTGGAGATTGACCAAGCACTCATTTTGGCAGCTATGATGGAAGCACTGTAGTCAAAATTGGTCTGAATCAGCCGACTCGGCTTAAAAACAATTCAAAAGGGGACGATTCAAGGTAAATTCAAATTCATTTTTTAATATTTTTAAGGAGGTTAAAAAAAATATTTTTAGCATTTTGTATTTTTTAATGACACATGTCATCTTATGGTAACAAAGAGTCGATTGAACATCGATTCTATTCAATCTTTTCATTTTTGTTCAAGAGATCAATTCACCTAGTGAACTGTTTTTTAACAACAAGGCCAAAGCCACTCACTTGCACATGATGATGGTTACTGTGTAATTCAAATCTTTCCCATCTATGGAAAAACAACAATTAAGATACTTTGATTGTCAAAGCTTTCTCATGTATGGAAAAGCAGCAATTAAAATACTCTGACTGTCAACAGCCATTAGCACAAGCATGCATGGCACATGCCACGACTAATTAATTCAACAAGCCAAACTGACAAGAATCCACAAGAGTTGCAACATTTGTTGTGATTGAATACCCGGAATCTTGAATAAGCATTAGAAGCCCGTGTATTGTTGAAATTTTGAGTGTGAAAATTTGATGGAATTGTGGGGATTCAATTCTCAATGGTGAGACTTGCACGTCATTTGTTTTCTTTGATATAGTTTTCGTTCCTCACAATGGTGCAATGAGTTCAAACGTCTACTTTAGGGCATGTTTGATGGCGAGACCAAAAAGATGGCGAGGATCATTTTTGTAACCAACATTGGATGCGGGAGACGGCATTCCATGCGTTCTCTGCGTTCATCAACTTACGTTATTTTTTATCCACCTCCCCCTTGTTACAAAAAAAAAAACAGGAATAGAGGGAACAAAAAAAAATACATTGACGGGCGCATTGTGCCCGTCGATGCATCTCTCTCTTGTTTCAAGTTTAGAGCTCCTTCTCCCTCCCCCTCCCCCTCTCGGCATGATTCCCCCATCGCATCCCCTCCCGTGCCTTCGACTCCTCGTCCCAGCTTCCCATTGGCACCCAACTTCATGATCATCCTAAAGTAGGCATTTGTGGAATGTCGGTAATTCCTCTGCGCAAAAGCCCATTTGAACAACCTCAGGGCTAAAAATGGATCGCTCACGCAGTCCAAAACTCCATTAATCTTTGTGGGTACCATCTTATCTTAACCTTGAGAGACCGAATCACAACATCAAATTCCGATGAATTTACTTCCTTGGGAGCTTCCCGTGGACTAAAACCGAGATGGGTATTGTGAGAAATTGAAGAGAGTGATGAATTCAGGCAGAATGATGCTAAGAAAGAACTCTTGGGGATGAAAGGCACTAGCCTCACCTTCATCAAAGGGTCCCCACCATATCAACGAACGCCGTCAAAAGGAAAACGATAAGAGACTCTCAAAACCTCAAAAGAAAACTAGAATGGTGAGAAGGAAATAAGAAATGGTCTTGGCCTCGATAGTTTTGAAGGAATGAGAGAGAGAGCCGAAAGGAACATCAACATTACTAAGACAGGGGATCAACAAAAAGTTGAGCCCGCGAAAACAAAAAAGCAACAACATACCCAAAACAAAGAGCCGAAAGCATGAAAGCAAAACATAAAAATACGAGAATATAGAGATCAGTCAGGGTCTTGAGGAAGAGAAGGCGGCTAAAGGGGGTGAATAACATGAGAGGGGAGGCGCAGAATTGCGTACGCATCAGTCAAGATGCAATGGACGAGCTTATTGAAAGCAACCAGAATTTGACAAAAGATCGCATTGTTGTGAGTCATCCACACAACCTACCAAGAAGTAAGAAGCCAAGTTCTCCACATCAACCGCCACTGTTTGCAACTACGAACCCATGGAAGACCCCACAGAAGATCGAGCGCAAAGGATTTCTGTCTCACGATTACTTCAGGATGATTCCACGTACTTTTAAAGAGATCCACAAAGATTGGGCAGGCCCAAAACAGATGGTAGGTTGATTCTTTCGCCGCTTGGCAAAAGATGCACCTACTCAAATACTGAAAACCCACCTCCTTAAGGAAACTGTTTGATTGTACCCTATCATGTAAAATTAACCAGGCTAAGAACCGAGAGCAGGGAGTTGGCCCATTCACCCATAAAAGATGCTCAAGAAGCCAATCAACTCCAAGAAGAAGAAGAGACTGATATAGAGTTTTGGTGCATAAAACCCTGCTAGGTGTAATTGTCCATTGTAAAAACTACGCGTCAGGACCGGGATCACCATCTTATATGAAGATGAAAGACATGACCTTAAGCCACATGCAACGCAAGTGCAAGATATGAAGCTTGCGTGGACGACGAATATAATGGATCTACTCAAGAAAATCGTACTTAGCATGGAGCAGAGGAGCACACAGATTGCTTAGACGGTGCACTATCTAGCATTGCTTCACGACGAGAGCAATACTCCTTAGTCTTGGAGCGAAGATCCTCATACCAGCCATTCGCCTTGGTAACACCAACGAGTTCCATCCAACTAGGTGGTGCTTAGTCCAAAGGTGGCAACTAGACCAAAGAAAATCCACCATCAAATTGGAGAACATCTTCTCCCCACCCTTGAGCATCAGAAACATAGACATAAAAAATTTTGGGATAGAGGACAAGACGTGCCTAATAAGAGTAAGTCGACCGATGATGGAAAGGTAGGAAGTCTGCCAGGAAGAAATTTTGGTCTGAACTTTTTGGATAGTGGCAGTCCAAGTGGTTGAGGGGATGTACTTTATTTATAAAGGGAGACCCAGATAGAAAATAGGTAAATCCGAAGTTGCGCAACTAAAAACTGTTGTCCGATAGTCAGCAAGGAAAATGGGGCATTGAACATGGACAAGCAACATTTACTGTCATTAAGGGATAAAGCCGAAAGAGAGGAAAAACTGAAGGATAAGCTTGGATCTCAGCATCTGTTGCACGAAAGCGTGGCAAAAAATGATCATGTTGTCAACATAGGTGAGAATATGATGGAAGAATTTCTAGATGCCGATGTGATTGATCTGCTGCCCTCTTCAACAACACCACGAGACCCTCGACGATGGCATTAAATAACAAAGGGGAGAGAGGGCAACTTTGCCAAATATCATGCCCAAGCTTGAACTGCCTACCTCTTGCTCTGTTAAGCTTAATCAAAGAGTGAGTATTTGATGTCAGCTCGTGCATCCATTGAGAGAAACAATGATCGATATCGAAGTTGATAAGCATGTAAAAAAAAAAGGCGAATGGACCGAGTTAAAGGCGTTATGGAAGTCAAGCTTGAGAGAGAAGAAATGTTTGTCGTTGATATGCAAAGAGTGGAGAACTTTCGATGCCAAGATGAATGAGTGTTGAATCTGCCTGTGGGGGATAAAAGTGATCTGGGAGTCCGAGAAGATTTGAGCAGCGACGACTCTAAGCCTATTGGCCAAAACCTTAGCAATAATGTGGTAAAGCGCACTCATAACCGAAATCGGACGAAACCTCAAGATATCATATGTCGCCATGTCCTTCGGGATGAGTGAGACAATGGCTAAGTGCGTGTGAACCGACAACCGACAGTTGCGATGGAACCCAGCGAAGACATTGATAACATCATGCTGAATGCAATACCAAAAGATACAGAAGAAATCAACGGGAAAGTCGTCGTAGCCAGAAGCTTTCCATCTTGAAAGACCATTGATAGCCGAAATGATTTTAGCATCAGTGAAATTAGATTGGATAGCTCTGACTTGAGATTGATCAATAGCCCGTACGAGAAAAGGGTCAATAGTGTCGTCGATGGAGGTCTGAGCAGCATAAAGAGTCTTGAAATAGTAAGAAACCGCTGGAAGAACATTGTCGGCGGAGTAGCTGACTCCCCCAATAGAGATAGAGGGAATAACGTTCCTCCTGTGGCGGTGCAAAGCGTAGGAGTGGAAGAATCTAGTATATATTGTTGTCACCAGCCGCAAGCCAATGCACCCTTGCCCATTGTTTTCATCTAATTTCATTATTGATTCGCCATGTTTGCAAAAGCAAAGAAGGCTCAGTGGATCTGGCCTTTAAGCTTTGAATAGTCGAATCAGAAAGGGAGTCTGGGAAACACATAGAATGATGAATGGTCAACAACTCTTGCTCTTAGGTATCCATTTGCTAGAATTTACTGATATTATGATTTAGAAGTCAAGCTTTGATATCGCGATTGAGGCAAAAAAACTTCTCATGGCACCAGATGGCGGCCCTGACTGCATTAGAAGGTTTGCTCCATGAACGATAAACCATAGATTCGAAGTCTGACTCCTCCAACCACCACTTTTCAAAGACAAAAGTCTTTGCAGAGGTAAAACCTTCCCCTCAACGAGTGACAACCTGACTATGGTCCGAGACAGAAAGAGGAAGCAGGTGATATCGGAGAGAATATCCAATAGATCGGGAGAGACGAGCACTCGGTCGAGCAACCTGTAGCACATGCAAAACCTTCTATTCGACCACGAGAAAGGCTCACCAGTAGGAGGAACAAGGTAAAACTGCTACTGTTGGACAAAATCCTAAAAACCTTGCATAGAGGCAGTCGGAGAAACTGAAGGATTTGAGTCATGAATAAGCAACAAGCAGTTAAAGTCCCCCATAAGAAGATGCTCCTCAAAAGAACTGATAATCCTACTCAAATCCGACCATAACATTCGTTGAAGGGAGAGACAGTTGGGGTCATAAACAATAGTGACCACCACTGTATGGGTTCTCGCTTTTAAGGAAAGAGCAATTGAAAGAAAGAACATGCCATCGTCGACTTGGGAGATACCCAGAGAAGGCTTTCCGAGAATAAGAATATCACCAACGTAGTGGACCGCAAGATTAAAGAAGAAGTCCACCCCTCTCAAAATTTCAGAAACGATAAAGTGAGAGACGTCTTCCATTTTTGTTCTGCATAGGGCAATGAGATCTGGCTTTTCCTAGTGAAATCAGTTTGCCAGAAACAAATGCTTGTTGGAAGAATTCAACCCTTTGATATTCCAGCATAGAGCCTTCATAGCCGAAAGTCAACAAAACTTTGAGGGGTGTGAGCTCTGGTTGAACGTCGAGGAGAACCACCAGCATGGAAGACCGAGGGGTGCGGGTTGCAACGACGTCCTCGGCGGGCATAACAGGCCCCAACACCTGATTGATGGAACGAGCTGAGAGTCGACATATGGAGAGCGACCCCAGATTGGGTTGCCATAGAGGAAGGGAGAAGGTCGGAGACCATAGCAACAGATGCGAACATGATGCCTGAGATATGAAATAGTTGTTGCGAGGAAAGAGAAGCATCGAGAAGTCGGGCAACTTCATTAACTTCGATACCCAGTGTAGAAAAGAGATGGTTTTGCCCTGCCATAGGATCAACACCCGCAGGAGATGAGTCTCCATAGGTAAAAGTAATCGGCTCTCCAAACGAACCTTGGCCGACTGTCAGATGTGAAGGGTGATGAAACATGAAGTCCGCGAGAGGTAGGAGGAAAGGAGCCTGCAAGCAGATCACCATGCAGTTGATAGCTTGATAGGATAGGGCATTGAAACCCATAACGTGAACCGCCAGGCCATCAAAATGCCTGCATGAGAAAAGAATGAAGTGCAAGTTTCCAAAAAATTGAGGCTTACAAGAGCCACATAAGTCTTTAGAAGCCGTCGCAAATCATGCAAGACGGGAGCACGGGCGGAGGCGCCGACTGAAAATGGCACAACGGCCTTGACAATAGAGATATTGGAAACGTGAGCATGTTGAAACAGGATGGTGGCAGACTGCTGGACATGAGTGCTATCATCATAGGTCGGATTCCCAAAAGCCTCGATAACGCCAAACAAAGAGGCTCTTGGCAGCTGAAAGGATCGAAAACCGAGAAACCACCTGCGTGGGAACATGAAGAATGGTGGATTCCAAAATAACGGGTTCCCGAGAGGAGTACCAACATCACCATGCACCGTCAAAGCACCTCTGGAAGAAGCGTCATAAGAACAGTCATCAGAGGTAGGATTTTTACTGTCTACGAGAGTACCTACCAAAGACGATGATGACGACAAAGATGAGCGGGAAACGATTGAAGAACCGGGCAAGCTTGAGCGGTCACCGAAAATAGGAGATAACGAAAATGGTACTGCTGTTGACTGCACGAAGGATTTTTCGGTGAACAACATAGGCAATGCAGGCTACTGGCTGATCGAAACCCAGATAGATCCGATTTTGAAAGCCTGAAAAGATGATTTGGGCTCATGCAGTTTGCCAATCTGCACCCAAAGAGAGAATGATGCATGGCGCCGAGGCATCTGTGATCTCTTGCTATCTTGGCAAAAAATCGACTTTTATCGCAAATAGTGATTAGGGAGGTTGTGACACGCTTACTCTTCCAGATTGGATGACGTCGAGGGATAGTCCTTTCTCTCTCTCTTGGACGAAGTTGGATAGTAATGCTAGTTTGCCTCTCACGACTAGCATTAAGCTAAAAAAGGGTAAGAAAAATGCAAGTAGGAAAGAAAAAAAAGGATAACTTTTCCAACAAAGCTTTTATAAAAAGACTTTTTATAAGAAAAAATCCTTCGTAGGTGAAAGAACTTCCTATTATTATTTTTTGATTAGAGCAATCATTGACACATAACTCATCTTATCCCACAAAAAGACCTTCAGCCATCTTCATCTTTCTCCCACCCACCATCATTTTTCAGGTCTCTCTTTAACCAGCTCTCTCTCTCTCTCTCTTTAGGGCTGATAGACCCTCGCTCTCTCATTTTTCATTTAGCTTTTGTCAAGTGAAATTTTTTGATTTTGAGAAGTTATCGTATCAACTTTTCATAATTGTCCTTTCGTGAGAATTTTTCTTGCTTCCAAACCTACCCTTAACAACCAGATCTCTTCTTCTTACGTCGTTTTGGAGAGAGAGAGAGAGAGAGCAGCCATGGAGACGAGCGTGGTTCTACTGCGGCTGCCGGCGTGCAACCCTCGTGATAGGTGGACTTCCTCCCTCTCCTTCCTCCCTCGCCATCCCCACCTCCGACCCTCCTCTCTCACGGTACGCTTCTTCCGCCTCTCTCTTCCCTCGACTTCTCTGTCTGTTCTTTGTTTATGCATTCGTTAGAATCGGGATCTCTCTCTCTCTCTCTATGTGTAATCTCGAGCTTGTTTTTCCCTTTTTTCATCGGTTACTGACATTGTAATCTCTATGTGCTACTTCCCGCACTTGTTAATTGCAATAGATGGTTCAGAGGGCGTTTTGAATCGGTATGTAAAATTTCGTGCCCGCAAGCTTGCTGTTATTCGAGGCAGCTAAGGCGGCCATGTACGGGAATTGAGTAAGGTTCGGCGTCAATGAGTGATCGAATGGTACATAAGCCTTAGGTTGCTATTGGTATATATACAGCCATGAATAGTAAATACGCACCCTTATATACCTAGTAAGCAGCGCTTAGTCTTACTTTCGTTTCATCATTTTATATGCTTATATGTACAGACAATCCAATGGTTGGGTTCTCGATGTCAAACTGTTTCTGATTTTAAGAATCAGACCTAATTGCTATTTGATTTAAGAGTTAGGTGGAGCGTGCGGTCATTCTGTAATGTCATGGCAATGATAACAATGATGTGTTAATGTGTCGCGAAAATGCTAGAACAAGGACCCAATGATGTATAGTGTCATCGTCGATTTTGCCGCCCAGGATTATTATAGTATTCTAGCTCACTGATAAGTTGGTTTATCGGATAATTTGACAGGATTTGATTTTGGGAATAAGGTGTTCTCCCGAGCTTTAATCCCAAAACGACTCTGTTATAGCTATAGTAGTCAGGAGATTGTGTGAAATCATCATAAGAGTGCTTAGTTTGTCAGTTATACATAAGAAAGTGTCTTGAAAACGCTTAGAAAGCAAGAGCTGGTTCATGGAAATAGGAGAAACCTGCTACCTTAGTTCAAATTTAGACTGCAAATTTTCTTAACTATTCATGCCAAGAGAATAATGGTGCATTCTCATTTATCTGGAATAGAAAATCTGAGGAATTAACCCTAATTGGTGAAATCATTTTACTCTGACACTAGTAAAACTTATATGGTTCTAACCGTGGTCTAGAAACTGTTGCGAAACCCGAGAGCTAATTGGTTATTAGATGAATTGGCTTTCCTGCTTACTGAGAAGATTTGGAAGTTGCGGCAGTCTAATGTTTATCCATCCTTATGGAATCCAGAGATAATTTTTGACACTTAAGCGAACTCTACCCTTTTGCTGCATTTATAACTGGATCGGATTTTCCGATTTTTCTACCTGACTCGGGCCAAGGTGTGTGCAGTGGTTGGAATTTGGAGTCAAATCCAGGAGTCAGCCAATTGCAGTCAAAAGTTTTTGGGTTCTCAGAAATTGTAAGGATCTTTAGTTTTAACACATAAAGGCCTTGGGTGTGAGAAGGGTGATATCAATTATGAAGTGAGCTGAAACCCAATTGAAATTTTAGCGATACTAAACTCTAACCAATGACACATGCTTTTTCTGTATCTGGACAGAAACAATGACTGGATTATAGTTTTTATGGTGATTATTCTTATAAATGTGCACTAGTTTCAAACTGATATGCACAATATAGGTGATATCCCTCCACATTTTTTGTTAAGCTCAAAACAAATTGCACCATTTTGTAGCTATGTATGGCATATTTTGCAACCATTTATCTGTATATTTGTTTGCCAAGATCTCTGATTTTTGCTTTTTTAGTCATGATTTGTGTAAGGTAGTGTAGACAAGTCTACAAATGAATTCTTCAAGATGAGAAGTCTGCAATCTTAGACTGATCTGCTGCCTATGCTGTCAATTTTCTTTAGCATTTGACTATATTTATTAAGAATTTAGCATATATTAATAAGCTAAGCCTTTTTTTGCCTCTCCTTTTTAAGAATCACTATGTTCTAAATAAGGTTTCGTTATGTTTATCTGACATTTTTTTCAGGTCTCTCAAGGAATGAAGTAATTCCTTTGTATAATAATGAGATAGTCTAGATGATCCTCAAAATAATTCTTTTTTTTTTTTTACATATTTGCAGCCAAAATATCTTTCTTTCACTTTTCATGCTTTAATGGCTTCAGAAATGAGATGTGAATCAACCGCAGGAACAACTTCTAGGTACACATTGATATAATCCAGACTTTTCTTTACTATGCAACCTTTGCTGTGGCTTTAATTCAGTACATCTTATTTGTAAGTTTCATCACATAAATGCTGATATGGCTTAAATTCAGTATTGCCTAAGGTTTGATTATTTATTCTTCTGTTTTCATTTGTGATTATTTAATTCAATGAATACTGAGATATTTGTGTGGTATAAAACAGGGGAACTGATGCTGTGACTGATCTAGATTGGGATAACCTTGGGTTTGGTCTTATACCAACAGATTATATGTATATCATGAAATGTTTTGGTGATGGAAACTTCACCAAAGGTGAACTACAAAAATATGGGAATATTGAATTGAGTCCTTCTTCTGGAGTGTTAAACTATGGACAGGTATTTGGGCTTGATTTTGGTATTTCACCATTTCCTTTAATCCGAATTTCATTGATCTTCAAGCTTTCAATTTAGATCTTCAGTAAACACTTTTATTGCATTATCATATTTTATTGGTGTTAAGCATAGGTACTTGTCTAAAATATCTTCTATCTTGTCTATTCTCTGAGACATATCTGCCGTTATTTATTGTGTCATTATTTATTGTCAGGGTTTATTCGAGGGTTTGAAAGCATACAAGAAAATTGATGGCAATATTTTACTTTTCCGCCCCGAAGAAAATGCTTTAAGAATGAAGATGGGTGCAGAGAGGATGTGCATGCCATATCCATCTGTTCCACAGTTTGTGGATGCTGTAAAGCAGACAGTTTTGGCCAATAGGCATTGGGTACTGCTAAAATTCTTTCTTCCGGAATACTTTGTAGCACTTACTAAATGTTGTATCATCTCGTTTTATTGAGCATTGTATCTCCTATGCAGGTTCCCCCAACTGGTAAAGGTTCATTGTACATTCGTCCACTTCTCATGGGAAGTGGAGCTGTTCTAGGCCTTGCTCCAGCCCCAGAATACACATTTTTGATATATGTTTCTCCTGTTGGAAACTATTTCAAGGTTTGCTTGGATTTTCAGTTTGGTTTTCATGCTAGGTTACTTAAATTGTGAAATCTATTTCTAAGGGTTGTTTTATCTTTTCATACTTAGTTTTTTCTTTTAAATGTTTATTTACGTACTTTACTCCCTGCTGAAGTGAAAGTGGATAAATATGTTGCTTTATCAGCTATTCATTAGTTCCATATTGTGTCAGGAAGGTTTATCACCAATCAACTTAGTTGTTGAGAGTCAGTTTCATCGTGCTACTCCTGGTGGAACTGGAGGTATAAAGACAATAGGGAACTATGCTCCAGTAAGTAACTATATCCTCTTTGTATTGATGTTAATGTAAAGTATGAAAACTCTTCATACCCCATTTCCTTTTGTAGCAATTAGGAATTGTAATATTGTAGTGAACAGCTTCCCACTTTCACAAATGAGTTACGTTTATATGATTTCATGATTGGGTTGTCCCTTGCTGTGGAACTTCTCCCACACCGAATCAAAATGATTAACCCCTATGATTGAACCTGAAGATATATATAGTGCAGTGGAAATTTTCCATTAAAATAAGTGTGTATGGGGTCTTGTCATTGCAAACTCCTTGCATTCTTTTCTAGTTTATCAAAATCTCATGACAAAGGGTATGAAGGTACTTCTCATTACCTAGTCCAATTGATAAATACGTGCATGTAGATCATTTCATGGGTCAAAATTCTAAACAAAACTTAAAATAAGTCACATGCCATTAATGCAAAATGAAAATGCCAAGAGTCCTTATCATTGGTGATGAGCATGGGTGAACTGAGTAGTTTGTGAACTACTGAGTTCAGCTTGTTAAGTGCTTGGTTCAAGCTCATTCACTTACTAAATGAAACAAACTCAAGCTTAAATTTAAAGTCATTTGCTAAACAAGCTGAACTCAAACTTCTGCAGCGTCCATTAAAGAGCTTGATAAACTAGTTTATATCTTGTTTGATAAATTAACATGCGGCACACACCGCATGTTCTGTTTATCTCCAAAAATGAGTGTTCTACTATGGTGGTGAACCGTGAAGCACCTTACCCCCCTGATAAATCATGGGTTCAAAGTCCCAAGATCCCATCTTTTCCATCTTCATTATCAATTTAAAGGAGGTTGGGCTCAGGCTTAGTGTAACTAAGTCAAACTCAGATTGTGTAAGTTCTTCTCATGCACAGCTTTAATTGTCAAGCATCTTTTCAAGTCCTTTATATAATAAATTATGTTAAGAGGTTTAACACAAAAACATCCCCATGCATCTGTGTTGCCTGCTAGTAAACTTTCTCTACATCCTTTTGGGTGGTATGCGTCCTCAAGATATGCCTGTTGGTCAGAGGGAGCTTCCATACCTGATGTGCAATATTTACATCTCGCCTTAGGTCACAAGTTGTACAAGTAATTAAGAAAAAAAATGATATTTACTATTTTATATACCATTAATGGCAGATTTATTTTTTAAATATTGCACCTAAGTCTTTCTAAATTGACATTTGGTTCCTATTTTTTAATTCATTATTTCATTCATTCTTGTAGGTACTGAAGGCACAATCTGCAGCTAAGTCTAAGGGCTATTCTGATGTCATCTATCTTGATTCAATTAAAAAGAAATATCTGGAGGAAGTTTCATCTTGTAATATTTTTGTTGTAAAGGTAAGGCACTTCAGGTGCATGACATCCTACCATTTGCCACTTACAGCAGTTTCATACTTCAAACATTTCTGCCTCATAAAAAATAGTTACATATATTTAGTGGTTTAATACTGAACCGAAAGTCATGTTGAATTGTTTTAGTTGTATTTCTGCAGCATTTTTGAATGCATAATGAAGTTAATGTTGCTAATAGTTGGCCACAAAAGGCTTCAGATGCCAACGATTTCAATTTTGCTTGTTAAGAGAGGAGAAACATGAAACACCTATTCCTTGTAGGATTGGACTTGAATTGAAACTCATTTATTGCTAGTGAATTCAATTTGGGAAGATTATCAAGGCAGCTACCTTGTTTTTCACCCCTTTCTTTCTTTCTATTATTTATCCCTAAATCACTTATACTACTGAATTCCTATTTCTTGTTTTGCCTTCTTTCAGTAGAAGCAACTGACAGTAGTCTTCTTGTTCTGTTCTGTTCTTTCTCTAGCAGAAATAAACTTTGTACTGTATTTGCAAGCATGTTTTAAACTAGTTCTTATATTTCTTGTGTTTCAACATACTCTAGGATAACATTATTTCAACTCCTGTGCTTGAGGGGACAATTCTTCCTGGAATCACGCGGAAAAGTATAATTGAAGTTGCCCGTAGCCATGGTTATCAGGTACCTAACAGACATCTGTAATGTAGCATATGTTGTGAGTTGACAGTGTTTCTTATTGTTTCTGTTGTCTGTTGCCTTTTCTAGAGATTTGTTTTCTGATATATTAGTCTGCAGCATAGTCATAATTTATGCTATTGTTTACTGATTCAGCCATTTTCTTTAGTGCTTTTGATTCATCTTGTCCTTGTAATTTAGCCATAAGCAGCTAAATTCCTTTGATTATTAATGAAAATATCTTCTGCAGCCCTGACAAAATTCACTAGTTAAAGGATGCTTTGCTCTAGTTAAAAGAACGTTATTGTTCTGAAACTTTGGAGAATGAATTACAAGAATTTATGACTTCACATGTGTGCACATGCATATGCTATCTGCATTCTTCCTTGCATAGAATGAAAAGACAAATAGATCCAAGTGTTGATCCTATTGATCACATGAATTAAATCATGTTGTTTTGTCCCACTTGGTGATTTACCTTTAGAAAGCTGCAATTTAGGGAGAAAAGGAAAAAGGTCTTTACTGGAGAATAAGTTGCAGTAATATATTATTATTTAAATGGCATGAGTACGACTGGCTACCTAAGAAGTACTTAACAATTTAACATGGTTGTGAGGTACACGTTTCCACTTTTAGCCAAAAATATAGCTAGTCCTTTTCAACTTTGGTACCATTATCTACTTATATGGTGTTCTCAATAATGCTCCTCAATTTGCATCTACACTTTGGAAGTTAATCTGTTGATATAGTGTGTAGTTTCATTATTTGCTGTTCTGATATCATTCAGTGGTTCCGTTTTTTCTGGATTTGACTCTTCCCAGGCTAGATATGCTTCTGGACTACATTTAAAGCAGTAGAGGGACTCCACGAGTCGTGTTTTACAGCTTATATATTTCATTGTGATGATTAATTTGAAGTTCTGATCTTTCAATTTTCCTTTCTTTTTATATTTTCTAATCTTGTTTTTGTCCTCATTGCTAGCATTTGTTCTGTTCCTTTTGCTGTTATTATCCATAGTATCTGTAGTTCAACAATCTGAAGTTGTACACAATTTCTTCTGCTAAGCTGCATTAAGACTTTCACCTTTATTTCTGTTCAGGTTGAGGAGCGGCCTGTGTCAGTTGATGAATTGATGGACGCTGATGAAGTTTTCTGCACAGGAACAGCTGTGGTTGTGTCGCCTGTTGGTAGTGTCACATATTTTGATAAAAAGTATGACCCATTCTATTACTTTCACTCTCTTTATTTTTGTTTATGTGATTGAAAATTGGATATTGTTGCTATTATGTTATGAAAATTGGATACTGTTTCAAACAAGTGCTTTTACAATTCCTTTCTTTAATTTAGAAAAACATCTTTAGTTTAAGTATTGCTAACTTCTGTGATTCTCAGCGTCCTTATGTCTCAGTGATCTTGAAATAGATGCTATTGGCTATCACAAACAAATTACGACCTGCATAGCTGTTCCATTAGAAAGCATTTCCATGTTTTTTTTTGGAGTAGACATGCATTATTTCGTCTCATTTAGCTTTTTCTTGAATGGAGCAAGTTCCTTGGTTTGATCAACAATTGAAAGTATACACATAGATATGCTGCACATGGAATGCTACAAATGTTTAAGGCATCCTACTTAGCTGCTCTAGTTGTACTATCTTGCTTTCATTTAGCCACTCTTGTGGATTTATCTATGAGACTGGCTATGCAGGCATCTCACTTGCCTGGCCAATTTTTTGTATCATAGTGCCTTTGTTCAACCACTCTATTCTGGTGTGGAGCAAATGATCTGTATATATTTTGTCATGCCTTAAGTTTCAAAATCTATGAGATCTCTACCCTAATATTAGAAGGATGATATGAGTTTTGAAACCAATGCTAAAGATCATGCAAATCTAAGGTCAAATTATTGTAGTTTTTTTTTGAAGAATGAATAATATCAAATACTTGAATGACAGATTTGAGTTGGTCAAATTGATTGTGACTTGGTTGCACAAATTGAGTTGGTGGCCAATTAAATGAGATAGCTTTGTTCTCTTTATTCTCCTTTAAATGTTTTTATTGTAGCAAATATTAGACAATTAGACGGGTACTCAGTGAAAAAGAAGCCAATGTAAGTGAAGTTGGAATGTCTTTGCATTGTTGTCAACTTATGTATTGCAATCATAACTTCCAAATTGAATCTAATGATGATGTCCTTACAGAGTTCTATACGGGAACAAGGGAGTTGGCTTGATGTCTCAGCGGCTTTATTCTGCTCTTACAAGCATACAAATGGGGCTGACAGAGGATAAGATGGGTTGGACAATGGAATTAAGTTAGGGGGATCCAACTTTGGAGGATAACAGGCGTATCCTTGTGCACTATAAGTGTGATAAGTTGCTAATTCTTTAATTAGAGTTTACTTGTTGGCTAGGTAAGACCTGTGATTTAGGTAGTATTATAGATTATTATTTTGGTTTGTAGTCTTTTGGTGGTTCTTTTAAGTTTTTCATTTATTTAAAGTTGGGTTAAAAGTTAAAACTCATGCTGGTACTACCACTGCATACAATTCCATTGCTTCTGAGAGCATTCATGAAGGCTCATACATGCTGGTGAATAAACTTGCAAGCAAACATCAGTAAAGAAGGAGGTCAACTTAGCATGAGAACTCTTTCTTCACCTGTCATTGTAATGCAATTATTTTCTGAAACTAAAGAGTTAATCCCAAAACCACTACACTGCGATTAATTTGTCAAGAAGGAGGTCAACTTATTTTGGCTGTTGTATTTTTAAATAGGCTTGTTTTTTGAAATTGAAAGCGCATTTCATTGACACCAAAACTTTTCTCTGTGGACATCATAAATAAAGAAAATACATATTCCACACCAGAAATGGGGAAGGGCATTTCAACCTTTTGTTAGGATATTGAATTCTTCAATTTTTGTAGAACTTGAGTGTCAATCAATAAGCCTATTCCATGGACTGTAATATAAGGGGGACCTACAATGATAAAAGAAAAAGTTATATGGTGACCACAAATGTTTAATAAACCTGGTTTTTCCTCCTGTCATCCAAATAGAGCGTTTGTCAAGTAGACACTGTGGTACTGCAATGTGTGTTACAAAAGTATCTAGCAAATTTATAAAAGGTTGAAGGCTTGGTGAACCATGTTCTGATCTGTATTCCTTCAAACTTGAATTATTTCTTCAAAGCTAATAAGAAAACAATGCATGATGAAAGTTGGTCATTGGCCACTGCTGAACATTTGAGTGGGATGAAGGGAGTCTGGTGCTGGAAGCAGGTTATGAATAATTTGTTTGACCAATAATTATATTATTGATCATGTCAAATACCATCCAAGACTCAACATGATTCAAACTCAAGATTTGATAAATTTGGGCCATATTTGATTTTTTTTTCTGAAAAGAATTTCTTTTAGATGTAAATTTTTGTGTTCATAATCTTTTCTTTCAAAAGAACGAGTTATTTTTGCCAGCATTATGAGAACATGAGGTTTTCCCTTTTTGATATGTTTTTCAAAGTTTTATTGGAAAGGAAGTTTTTAATGGAATTTTGATCATGATGGGAGCACTAACGTGTCTGTCATAGGGGTGTCAATGGTTAGGGTATGATGAGACCCTGACCTGTACCTGATCCTATAGGGTTCGGGTTTGGTTACAAAGTAGGGGATCCTATTAACCATCCGGATCCATGGGGTCTGATTATTAAATGGGCCAGGTATGGTTTATGAAAATTTATACCAAACCCGGGTCTGACCTGAGTTCCGATTAAAATCCACAATATTTCAATGTAAAAAACTTTAAAAATATTATTTTACCGTGTATGTACCGGTTCTGATTTATGTAATTCTTATGATTTTTCTTATGAAACATTTGATCGGACCTGAATCTGATTCCGAGTTTGGACCACCCATTTTAATAGGGGTCCGACCCATTGACACCCCATGTCTGACCCATGTCTTGCATATTATTGTTGCCAAGGGCATTGCCATGCACAGGTCCTACTCAAGAGAAAGGCATACCTGACCCAACCCAAGGAAGCAACAATCTCAACTTGACCTAGCCAATGTGATCTTTATGAATCCATGGGTCATGTTTGGTTCCAAAGATGGACCTGCTCAGATCATGCGTTATTTTTGGGGGAAGTCTTGCAAGCAGAACCAATTTATATCTCAGCGCTCTCAAACCTGACCCAATTGGTTTTTCACAATATGAACTTTCTCATGGCAAAACCTGTTTAATATCTGAGCCATTTTTTTACTCGAACCAATTGGTTCTTTATGACCGGTATCGAACTGAACCTGAAACCAAAACCATTTAGTAGAGAAACCTATTTTGTAACCAAATTGATTTCAATATGTTTTAAATTCTGTTTGGGTACATGCATGGTACTACTTGTGTTGCAATTTCACTGCACTTGGAGTGTTAGGCCATTACGAGACAGCCTTGGTCTGCAGCTCCTAACGTGCACATGAAAATTTGTTATATATATGATTTCTTCAGCCAGTTAGTTTGAAAATAATATGCATGTAAGGGAAGTTCTTCCTCACGTTCCCCACTGTTTTTTTAATTTATTCTATAAATGTCCATTTACTTTGCATTACCAGTAGCATGAAACAATGTAGCTACGTCACAGTGACTTGCCATTTAGAGGGAGTGTTATGGGTGAAACTACTCAGACTTGCACGAGCGTTATTTTAGTATTTTTAATATTATTTTTATACTTTTAATAATATTTCAATAAAAAGCAATTTTATATATTCAAATATCATTAAAATAAATTTTTTTAAAAATCTATGGTGTCGTATCCTATTCTTTTTTAGAAAAAAATGAACTTGTGTGTCAAACTTGAGTCTTGTGTCGGGTCGTACCAGTGTGCCTAAGCTCTTTCTCTCTCTCTCTCTCTCTCATGAAAGCACCCTCTTAGCGACTTGACAGCATGATTGATGGATTATGCAAGCTGCCAAAGGTCAAGTTGCCAAACAATATCAGATTTCTTGGGTATTTCTGAACTTTGAAACACATCTGGATATCTGCGAGCTTCCAAGTTTTCCAATGATCGTACAACAATTTCTTTTAAAAGTACCAATCCTAATGCACAAAAAATGAAGTAAAAGAAAATGACTCCAGAATTGCCAACTTGCTTTCAGATTGGCCGGATCTAATGCTGGATTAGCGCCAGTACTACAACAGTTCTAGGGCCAAGGCTGACATAAATGTTGGGCTCACTCATTATTGGTTGGCAAGCATTTCAAGTCATGCTGATTGGAATTCGTATACTCCTGCTGCTTCAGCAGCTGCAACAGCAGCAGCAGATACGATTTGTTCTCTTATCGCTTCAGAAACATCTTGGGTAAGTCCATCAATAGTAGACTTGTAGCAATGGGGACTGAAAAAAAACATGACTAACAAACATGGTTGATCCATTTAGCGTGCCATATGAGTGCTTGTAAACCAAAAACTGTTCCGTTTCCATTTAACTATTTGACTGAAAAATCAAGTGCATTGGATGCTTCCCACCCATCGATCGTGACAGCAAAGAAACAAGCACAAACCAAAATGGCAATGTAAATTGTTGCCCTATATATTCTAATGGGTTATTGATATAACAAAGATTTCATCAAATTCTATATATTCATTAGGCATGCCTTGTTTTTTTTTTCCCATTCAAAATGAGAATTCAAGGAGGAGAAAAATAAGAAAAAAAAAGAGAACATCCAAATATGTTTGATCATATAGTGCAATTGGCTATCACCAAATCCCGGACCTTCAAATTTCCAATGACAAGTACGTCCGTCAAACATGCAAGAAATCCTGCATTCTTTGGTTAAGTACCAACGAATGCCGTACTGACACAGTCGTCTTTTTTTCTTTTTTTAAAGGCAAGCTGGGGTTAGGCAGACACCTACCAGTTATACAACTATACCATTGGTTTTTGAACCTAAAACATCCCAACACAAGCTGACATGCACTAGCTGCTCCTACCAGACAAGCTGAGCCCCCGTTGGTACTGACACAGTAGTCTTTGGTACTGATCATTATGTAGAACCATTCTAAATACAGGGACAAGCTTCGGTTTTCTACTGTTACATATTTCATGTACAATAGTTTGAGGATCACTGGAGCAATATCTCAGTAACGCGAAACGTACGTCAGGACAACAATGAGCGCAAAGCAGTCAGATGATTTTTAATAATTTAAAGAGGCTGAAGGAAAGAAATGAGTGGTACTCATTCAACTATGGAATGTTTTTGTTGCAATTGCAGCAGTGGCAGTACCTACGACTAACTCGAGTGCACAGAAAAGAAGATCAAGACAGTGGAGCTCTCGAAATCTGAGTCATGCTATCGACTTTCCTCAAGAAAACAAAATGAATAAAGGTCTTCAGAGATAACTTCTGACGTTGTACATCTCGCTGTTGCATATTTTGGATTCCTCTCAATTGGAAGAAAAGCAAAGAAACTTAATATAACGTCATTCTTCAGCCCTTACTCGAATGAAACAATCTCTCTCTCTCTCTCTCTGTGTGTGTGTGATGAAAGCATGCAAATGAAATATGCTAAATCAAGTGCTTAACGGTTTTTTCAGGTTTTTATTTTTTGTTTTCTCAATTCTGAACCCATAATGAGTTCGGCATGCTTGACTTACTAGGAATTGACACCTGGATCATGTTTCTTGATGGAAAAAAATGATATTTGAAGTATAAAAAATTTACGAAGATTTTGGGCCATCGTTTTTTCAAACCTAATAAAACCTACCAATATGTCAAAATCTAATGATCTAACTGCTGATCCCTATAAAACATGCACGTAGATCACATCTGTACAGTGAGAATTTAAAAATAAAACAAAAGAGCCTGAAAAACCCATTTATCATGCTTTCATTACTCTCTCTCTCTAGACTAGATAGATGTCATAGACAATACTAAAGGTATGCAAAGAAAAAGAACCAACTTTGAAACAAACCAGTCAAACACACAATGACAACATTCATTAAATGAAACAATAACCAAAAATTCTAAAAGATGTACACTGATATACACTTTCAAACCCATATCCTAAAATCTATGACACATAGTAATTTGGTTCTAACATGGACGCTGGTACCATTCCTTGCTGCTGGGGCAGGAAAGGAAAATCAGATCCGCAGCAGAAAGATGAATTGAGATCAGACCAATTAGTGTTTTCTAGTCCATACACAGAGCTCAATCCCTGAAAAACTTGCAAGTTGTCATTCTGTTCAGCAGGAAAACCAATAGACGACCCCTCCTCAAACATGTTGCTCATTGTCCTCTTCACCTGACATTGGTTCACTACATGATCCCCATCATTGATAGAGCTGCAAGCTTCACTGAAAGAGAAATCGTTGTTCAGACTACCATAGTCATTGGTGCAAGATGGGTAGAGCTGCGGTCCAAGGATTCTGGTCTTATCACATTCATCAACACCTGAATATCTTGCTTCGGTAATTCTCGGCATTGTCTTGAACGAATATTGGTTATACACAGATGGATCATGGCTTTGATGTGCAATGTATGATGGAAGTGGAAGGGATGGTTGAGACCAATAAGAATTTTGCTGTCCCATATTGCTAAAAAATGCCATGAATGGGTCTTCCAATTTCTTTTCATTATTCATAGATGATACATTTAGAGCTTGTACTTGCTCCTTTCTTATGCCCAGTAGCTTCTTCTTCAGCTTGGTGTTCCAATAATTCTTGATGTCGTTATCAGTTCTCCCTGGTAATTGGGATGCAATTATAGACCACCTGACCATAAACATCATAAATATATCTAAGTAAACGATAAAAAGATAAGATGGGCATTATCGTGGAAGAAAAACCATTAATTACTAACATTTAACAAGAATGATAATTGGAACCCTTTTTTCAGATTGGTGCAAACTACCTGCTTCCGATGCTTATATAAAGGCTGCAGATGATGTTATCTTCCTCCTCTGAGAAGCCACCGTGCTTAATATTTGGTCTGAGATAGTTCAACCATCTCAATCTGCAACTCTTCCCGCACCTCTTAAGCCCTACAATAAAAAATAAATTAATTATCACTAGTCCATCCCTTTTACTGCAATGAAAACGAAGTGGTGACTTGTTATTTTTCTTTTCTTTTTTATTTTTCTAGGTTGGGTTTCACCTCCCTCTCTGGTTCAATGACATAGAGAAGACATCACATGAATCTCAAATATAGATCAAGACTACTTTTGTTCCGTTCATAAAAGAAATAGTTATATTGCAAAACATATTTGAGATCTAGCTAGGAAAATGTTTTACGTGAGTCTTGGGGATGGAAATGATGTTTTACTAAGACATATTGTGTTTTTCCTAGTAACTGGTGAAAACCATGTCTTTCACCGAGTTCATTGGCTTAAAAGTTTAAAACCGCAACGGCTTCGGAGACAGACACCCGTGGGTTTCGAACTCGTGACATCCCATCAACTAGCAGAGGACATCTTATTCATTGAGACATAAGATTTTCAGTGAAATAGAAACAGGCCATGCAACTCATGATGATAGATAGGGAGGTGCTAGATGCTCTAAATTTTTTTTTTTTTGGGAAGGGGGGGGGGGGGGTTGGGTGGGTATGGCAACTCACCTATCTTCTGTGGCAAGGCAATCCAGTTTCCTCCAGTACCGTGCTGTTGGATGAACTCCCTTAGCCTGTTATCCTCCTCAGGAGACCATGGTCCTCTCTTGACATTAGCTTTGTCACAGCAAGGAGCCCTCCCCATGGCTTGTATAAAGCACAGCTGGTATGTTGGAAGGTGGGAGAAAGATGAAACGAAGAGAGAGACGATGCTGATGAAGAAAAAGGGCGAAGAAAAAAGTAGGGAGAGAGAGAGAGAGCCAAATCTTTCATGTGAAATTTAATATAAGGAGTCGTAATTAAGACGGGGCTACTGTACAAAAAAGCAAAAGGACGGTAGCATTAAAATATAGACGATTTAAAAAAGCAGAGAAATGGAGGAGGAAGACTCGGTTTTTTTTCTTCTTCTTGTCTTTCTTGCAGTAGAATCTATCACAATTTCACCACCCCCAGGAAGCCTTAGTCCTGCACGTGCCCACCCTCGGTTGACGCTCAACCCATCCGATCGATCCCGAGACTAATGGTGCTTGATTTGCAATATAATACATTTTTTTTTGTATGAAAAGTAAAGACACCATGAGGCCACCCTTACAGGAACTTGTAGGAGGAATTCACATGGACCTAGAGCCTCAATGTGATCCATCTGGCTTTTTTCTTTCTTTCTTTTTTGAATTTACAATTTTATTTTTTATTGATTTTTTTACTAGGTCAAGGATAACTCTTCATTCTGATCACACATTGGCCTGCCTCCTGTTGGTCAAATCTGTGAGGTTTCCCTGTACAACTAGCTTCAACCTTGCGTTTTGAATCGATATTTTGATATCATTTATGGCTTGTAGCATCACTGATATTCTAAGATATCTTGATTTTATAATGATATTTTCAAAGGCAGATGTAGGACCAAAAAAGTTTGTCAAATATGACCTATGGGGATATTAGCGCCATAAAAACAATCCTTGTAGCTTTTATATTTTATTTATATATAGTTTTGAATATATTTAATTTTTTAATTTCATTTATGATGATATTTTCTGACTTTCCACCTAGAAAAACAAGAATTTTCAAAATATCACGCGACTTTCCTAAGAACGAGATTTGCGACATTATTGGTCACCCCATTGAGACTAAGTGGCCCTAGTTGGTACTGAATTAGGTCCCCACAAATTAAACTAGCATGTTTCACAAGACAAGCCAAAAGGTAGGGTCAGCCGATAACCTAATGGGCTAAATCCCTAGGGCCAGATGGGATCTGGTCCGAGGTATAGGTTAACAAAATAAGCATCACCCTGCACCTAGACATGCCAGGCAGCTAGCTAGGTCCGTCCACCCTGTACACCTCTAGAGTTAGTACCTTGGTACCATATCTTGTGAGGCCTATCTCAGAATAGCATTGCTCTTTGTGTGATGTGAAGTTTCTTGGAAATCAGTGTTAATTTATGATATGGTGTCCTTTTAAAAGTGTAACCGCGTGATGTTTAAACGAAAATAAAAAGAAAGAAAGGTGGGAACGCATGAATATGGAAACGAGTATGTCGCATGGGCATGGGAAAAAAGGGCACGGGATATTTGTGTAAGTGTGCAATTAAGGGTAGCATAAAGGGGACACGATAGTAAATTGTGTTAGAAAAGTTTTAAAATTAAAATCTTGGTGATTTTGTTTACTACTAAAAGTGCTTTGAAAAAGTTTAGTCTCATATTTAAGAGGAAAAAGTTTTTTAAGAGGTTTAAATCGAGAGTTTGTTATCTATTCTTTACTTTGGTAAGCCTTGAGTCTTTAGGTGGTTTGCAGACGTTGCTACACATCGTGCAACAACGGACGTGTTGTTCGTGCACGCGTTTATGCGCAAAAGTGCTTGAGGTGCAATGTGATGTTTTGATGGTGCATTTTGCACTTCGCACGTTTGCAGCGGTGCGGGTGCATATGAGGCACAAATGATCGTTTTGACTTTTCGGTTATGAGATATCTGGCCGTTTTGAAAGGTTTTAATAGCATTTATATTGAGTTTATGGTGCTTTGTGGCTGTTAGACGATTTTGAAGGCCTTTGATTGACAATCAAAGGTGAGTAACCGTTTAAGGATCTTTTCTTCCTATTTTCAAATTGTTAGGATTATAGCCATTAATCTCAAAATGTTTTGGCCTGGTTAGTCTATAAATCTCTTCCTTTTTCATTTTTTGGATCATCAAAATTTCTGACTCTTCAATTTTCTTCTTTCTTTCTTTTCGGTTTGACTTGCAGAGTTCATGTGTGAGAGAGGTCATCTGTTCTTGCGAAGCAGTGACTCTCTTGAGGTTCAAGCCTAGTGGTATCCTGAGAACTTAGTCGTAACAAAACTATTTTTCGCATCTTCGGAATTCTCAGAGTGAGGCGATTGAAGTTCTAAAGATAGCGATCTTAAGAACATGCCTCTAAGCTTGAGATCTCTTTTCTAAAATCCATTTTATCACAAGGTTGTAATAACAAATTGGAGTACCCTTGTGACATAGGAATCTGTCTAAAGCAGAGCATAGGTTGATCCGTTTATGGCCTTGACCCTGGCTCTTTCTAAGTCAGGTCAGGCTCGTTAGCAATCTGGATGGATCACGACTGATAATTTTTATCTGTAGACAACATTTTTCCAAAAAAGCTTTGGTACCTTTGCCCACCTGCCTTAGACCCATTTTAGCTGCTAAACATAGATATAGTGGCACCTTAGTAGGTTTTGTATTTTGTAGGTTTCTTATATATATATATATAGTAGAGCGAAGGTATTTAATGATAGGTGTTTAATGGGATTTTCCGGTTTTATTCATTTTATTTTTAAATTCTAACCATACAGATGTGATCTATGTACTTGACTTTATAGAATTCATTCCTTGAAGTGTTTGATTGGGTGAGATTGTATAAGGTTCAAAAAATTAACAGTCCAAAACCTTTGGAAATATTTGAGGCTCCAAAAATTCATTTTTTTTCATAAAAAACACATGATCCAGGTATGGATTCCTCGTAAATCTACCATGCCCAACACATTTATGGAGTTGGAACTGCAAAAAAAACACCAAAGAGCAGAAAAACCCATTAAACACCTACGCTCTACTCATATATATATATATATATATATATATATATATTACATAATCTAGTAACAAGTGGCCTCATAATTGCACATTGTTTAATAAGAGTGAGAATAAAAGGATAGAAAGGGGATTCCCAGAAAGCCAATCTAGGCTTTCTTTACATCAAGTTTATGTGTAACAACCGCGTGTTGGTTTTACCGCTGTTTAGTTTTCCCAAGACAGACTACGGCCATTTGTCAACACGGTAATATGAACTAGTCATATATGTAACAACGTTATGTTGAATTTTCCTTCGTTCACACTCCACATCAAACACCTTTTTGCTCGGCCCACCAATCACCTGTGGTCCATTTCACATATATATTTTTTGTTAGTCAATGCACCATTTCATATTACTCATACCAAGACTAAGAAACCCTAGATGCCCAAGTTAACAATATCAAGCTTTTGACTTCCTAACACTTGCAGACATTCCATCTACTTGCTAGGGGAACCAAATCCCTCTCTCTCTCTCTCTCCCTCTCGGTATGTGTGTCCAAGTCAAGGATTTGAAATTCAAGTGAATCCAATACATTTCTTGATGTTAAATAACTTGGCTTATAAGGCTCCTTGTCTAGTTGGTTAGGGAGAGCATTGGGATGTCCCTAAGTCCTGGACTTCACAAGTTTGAATTCTCCCTATGATCAAACACGTGACAGACATGGTACAGCACTGTAAAGCTGGTCCACTCTCCGGCCGTTTATCTCAATTGGGGGACCAATTAAGGCTTGATTTATCATTAAACCTATTATATAAGTGCGTGGGATGAATTTATTTTTGTAATGACATTTGATTGTTAACGCTGCTAAACATAGATAAAAGCTCGTTAATGCGGGTAATAAGGTGCCGCTATAGCTGCTATATATTTCTCGCTGTGCTTATTGGTTAAATGGTCAGATGATACAACATGAAAGCGGATGTAATAGCTAGCCCAGTGAATGGATGCCTTGCGCCCCACCTCCCCCGTTCCTTCCAAATTGGCAGTGATTGGACTGAATATCTTGCAAGGTACTCCATCTGATCCAATGTTAGTCAGAATCAGTATCGGCCAACGAATTCATGAGGGAATCCCCATTCTGATTCTGAGCTGAATCGAAAGTGAATCAACCTATTTTTAACCAGCAGATGGCACGTCATAAAATATTAAAGAATATTTTTAAAGATTTTAATTTTTTTTTTAAAAAAATTTAAACTATTTTTTAAAATATAAAAATAAGACGAATCTGCTTCGTTTCGTATTGATTTCTTGCTGATTGTATCGATAGAAATCAGCTGATTCAGGCCGATTCGCAAATGTGGATCTCCCCTCATACGACATAGACTCATGAAGCCATGGTGGAATGCTTCTTCAACGGATTGAACTATGCCCACAGACTCGTCAAAAGTTTCGAGAGAGAGAGAGAGAGAGAGAGAGAGAGAGAGAGATGCACACTTCCGCAAATGTTGAAATTAATCAACCTTTAAGCAAAAATATTGTTTTGAAAAATCCCCAAACAAGGTAAGAGGGGGGGGGGACCAATACACGTTTGACATTCCTAATCTACCAAAAGACGTTCCTTCTTTCTTGTTTTTTTTTTGCGAGATCATGAATGGATTCGATTAACTGCCATTGAAAGTTATAACGAGCAAATCTCATTTGTTTATTTACGGAGACAATAGAGAAGACAGGCGTGCTGTGCTGCCTTATGAGTCATGGATACGCTTTTCAATCTGCAAAACGTTGCACATGGGGTTGACTCTAATACTACGTACGTACGTACAGCCTGTTCCTGCCAGCTAGAATAATAATTGGGATGATATGGCATTTTACGTTTCTTTAAAGTAAAAAAAAAAAACAAAAACCCAGAGTACTGACTCTGTCTTTTTTTTTTTGAAAGAAGTAGAGTACTGACTCTGTCAACTTGGCAGTCCTGTGGATATGTTTATTTAATTGTAGGTGAAAATGATAATACAGACAACTTTGGTTTTTGAAACAGAACAAGATGGACACTGTTCTCGAATCAAGATTTTCAAATGAAGTTTTATCTCACCCTTGAATTCATATAAAACTATAATATATGTTGGTGTCTTAATCTGATCTCAACAAGTTAGTGTGGTGTTCGTTATTAGGGCTTATGATGACCCCCATATTTCCTGTCACCATGAGCTAATGTTTAGCGTCATAATTGGACAAACTTTTTATTAAAGTCTTCAATACCCTATGATGTGATATTGAGCCAACTAATTAACTAAGACTTCATAATTTACGTAGCTCTTGTGCATGTGCTTCATTATTTGTTTTCAAGGTGAATTATTCTGATATATATATATATATATATATATATATATATATATATATATATATATATATATATATTCTACTAAATAAAACATAAAGATCACACCTATGAGTTTAAATTAAACACAAAACACATGAAGTATACACATTAGTCACCTTAGTCACTCTCTCTCTCTCGGTCCCAAACCGCCTGATAGATAAATAGTATGAAAGATACACATTAGTCTCTCTCTCTCTCTCTCTCTCTCTCTCTCTCTCTATATATATATATATATATATATATATATATATATATATATATATATATATATATATATATATATATATATATATATATATATTGGCTACCGATGACAGTAAGCAACTAATGTGTAAAAATCAGTATTTTCTTAAAAAAATCTTATTTTTTTTAGATCAAGTGTTACGAATGTGATATACAACACTTGATCAATTGGGCTTCAAAATAAAGCCAGCACATAAGTTAACTTTGGTGTAGTGAAGCTCAAGCTTTATTGAGGTTATGGGAGGGCTAATATTTGGTGCTATTGATGACTCAGAACTATTGAACAAGAAATCATAGGTTCAAATTTCATACTCAATCTGATCACATAGATGTGTTCAACATAGTTTGTTTGCAGAGGATCAAACATTGGAGTGTGTTATTTCTATCTAAAGCTATGTTTTTTTGAGTACTGAAATGTTAGTGTATTGCGTGCCATTGATTTTTTAAGCCCTTATAAAACCTGTTTACATGTCACAATTACATGATTTAAAACTCATTTTCTATTAAACAGACCTTGTAGATCACATCTATAAGGTCTGATTTACAAAAAAAAAATTCTAAAAAGTATGAAAATAAGGCTATGTTTACTCAATATTTAATATTAACCCTCCCATATATAATAAGTCTATGCTATGCTTTACCTTTTAAGGAGCCTTCCGAGTTGACCAGAAACCTACTCTTCCTATCAAGATGTTATGAGGGTGTCAACGTAGTTGTTATGAAGCTTCTAAAACATATGCAATTTTTTATTTAAGCAAGGTGTATAAGACGCAGTCTTTTATTTTCAAATTAATTTTGACTTCTAAAGTTGATGAAAAGTGATTGCGTTTTAATTCATGAATGAGTATCCTTTTGAAACAGTGCCTTCACACGAGCCTTCATCTACCAAGAAATTAAAAAGGCACACCAGCCTGTAGAAGAAGTCATTTGGAGAATTCAAAATTCCCATATGTTCACTTGATAATTGAACACTTTATGAATCAGTGGGATTTTAAAAGAGCATAGCATACAATAGCCCCATGATCCTTAGAAGAAAAAGAAAAGCAAAAAATAAATAAAAAAGGGAAAGAGGGGGAAAACATAATGCCAAAATTTTCTTATAACATAATTCTTGTGTCAGCAATGACATCTACAGAACTACTAAATAAACCTTGAATTTGCCAGGGTAGTCAATAACACCGCAATTTTAAAAACTAAGTACCTATAAAAATATTTGTAAGCTACTAGCGGTTCAAAGAAAAATGTCAAAGTAGATCTTTATTACAAATTTAAAGAATCTTACTCCACTATTACTTGTTTCCACTTCCCCTTTCGGTTAATTAGCAAGTGGGTGTATATATATAGAAAAAGTGGTAGCTGCGCAACCCTTAGGTGGCAGCTACGAGTGAAATGCTGCTGAACGTTCATTGCGAAGTGATGATGCTCAACATCTTTTTCACGCAAAAAATGCTGTCAGCATCAAAATCGAGCAAAAAAACTTTAGACCTCTACTAAAGGTCCGTTTCTCCACTTGGACCTTTAGCGACGGTCAGAACTGCCGCTAACACCCCATGGGATGCGCACTTTATTTTTAAAAAGATGGTTCAAAAAACTGCGACTAAAGGTCCCAATGGGAAAACAGACCTTTAGTGGCGGTCAAAACGGCCGTTAAAGGTCATTTTCATGATTTTGAAGTTGAATAGTGTTTTTTGCGAGAAAAAGACACTGACCGCGATGGATGCTCAACAACGTTCTGCTCGTAGCTGTGCACCTAAGGGTTGTGCAGGTCACATTGCTCACATTATATATATATACACACACACACACACACGAGTGAATAATCAAACACACATTTTGTCTTACACTAAATTGGACGAACGCGTGTTGCAGATCACGCGTGTGATCAACAACACATTTTTTGACCTTTAGTGGTGGTCCTCCCGCCACTAAGCATAAAAAAAAACATATGCGGATGCACTGGGCATGTCCGTCTTCGTTCGATGCCCATCACGTCTAACAATATGCCATTTTCTCTCTCTCTCTCTCTCTCTCTCTCTCTCTCTCTCTCTCTATATATATATATATATATATATATATATATATATATATATATATATATATATATATATATATATATATATATATATATATATATATAGTAGCTAGGGCGATCGTCCAACCAAAGGAAGGTTCAAAATCTACAACCAATGAAAATCAACAACATTCATTCTCTAATGATCGAGTTTTTCTTTGATCAGAGTTTACATATATATTGGATTTTTATCATTCATTTAGTGAACATGGATTATGCTTTTTCGATGTTTAGACTAAGAATCAACAGTCTCAATACTTTGTATTGTAAAGTTTTAAATGCATTGCGAGTCATCAATTTTTCATGTTAAAAAAAATGCTTATATGTAGTAAAGTCTTCTTATAAAACATATTTTTTACTAAATAAATTATAAAGAACAAATATATAAGGCCCGTTAAAATGTTCAAGCATTGAAGTAGGGGAGCTGCCCCATTATTGGTTATAGATTTTAGACCTTCCTTTAATGGGATGGTCCCCTTTCATATATATATATATATATAACAGGTGGGTTTGTACCATAATACCATAAGGTGGTGCACACTCTTGTTTGTAGGGATATAACTAATAAATGGTAAATCTAACCGTACACCCATGTTTAGCATGGTTTATTTATTATGTTAGAAGGTTTTATCATTTACAATACATCATAAGAACATGTTTTTAAGACATTAAAAATCAATGGCTCATAATGCATGAAGATAAGGGTGGTCTAAAAATAGTATAAAACATAATATTTTAGTAACTTTAACATATGAAAATAGTAAATAGAACATGTTAAACATGATCCAAAGGTTAGATTTTGCATTTGGAGCTTAGATCTATGTAAATCAAGTGAGTAACGGAAGTTATGGTAGTTCAGTACCACTATAAAAACATATATATATATATATATATATATATATATATATATATATATATATATATATATATATATATATATATATTGTAAAAACCCAGTGTTCGTTGTTGTTGTTTTTGCTTTTTTATTTATTTTGAATTTAATTGTTAAGGTAAGTTCTCATATTTTCCTGTACATGTATATTTTTACATGGATCGACCATTGAAGGGCAAAATCGCCTTTAAGGTTTATGAGTGTAAGGTATAGATATAAAATAACGATTCTGGTCAGCATGATTGGAATAGTAAAATCCCTTTCCTTCTTTGTCTTGAGTTATTAAAAACAATTAATTAAAAGGTGGATTTGGTTAGTGATTTAATGACCCCTAATTTAAGTAGGTGAAGATAGAAGGTTGGATTTTTAGGAGGTAAGTAGCACACGTTTTGGAAAATTTATTTAGAAAGAAAGCTACTGTAGCAAGGAATTTTGGTAAATAGATTTTTCCTAGATGGCAAGCTTAAAAAAAGAAGGGGTGGCTGAAAGGTTGGGTTGGCTGTTAGGATTAACAACGTAAGGGGAAGGTAGCCTTAAAGGAAGGCATGAGATACTGATGGAAAGACTACAACTTTGAAACAAAGAAAAGGATTTGTTTTGTTGTAAAAGAGAGAAGGAGACGTGGACTGCATCCTCAAACAAGCTTTTAGAAAAAAAAGGAGAGAGGGGGAAAGAGAACTGGAGATCGATAGAGGAGCTTGAGCAACGGAGCGTGTTGATCACAACCTTCTTGCAGAAGAGAGCGAAGGACCAGAGCGATTTGGAAAAAAAAAAAAAGGTACGGTGGTTCAGATTTTGGCTTATGATTATGTGCAGCATGTATATGAACTATAGGTTTTTGAGGAAATTTAAAACTGTATTTAATGCATTTGGATTTCCAAAAGATTGAAAAAAAAAAAAATCAGACTCTACACATTAATGGATATGGGACCAGACGTTAGTATGTGTTTCAAGAGGGCTTGGAGATTTGGTATATATGGGTCTGTGTTTGTACAGGTGTTCCTCAGCATATAAAACAAAAGGTAAGCATAAGATTTATATGGAACGTTAGGTGTATATTAACTTATATTATGTGACTTTATATTATGTGACTTCATTCATGTACTTTAGCATGGCATTTAGAGAGGGCAGCCTGTGAAATTTAGTGGTTGGAGAATTCAGTGTGAGGTAAGCATCAGATTGGACCAGACGTTAGTATGTATTTCAAGAGGGCTTGGTAAAAAAAAAAAAGAAGAGGTAAGCATCAGATTGATATTGGACGTTAGGTGTATGTTAATTTATATTATGTAACTTTATATTATGTGACTTCATTCATGTACTTTAGCATGGCATTTAGATGGGGCAGCCTGTGAAATTTAGTGGTTGGAGAATGCAGTGTGAGGTAAGCATCAGATTGGACCAGACGTTAGTATGTATTTCAAGAGGGCTTGGTAAAAAAAAAAAAAAAGAAGAGGTAAGCATCAGATTGATATTGGACGTTAGGTGTATGTTAATTTATATTATGTGACTTTATATTATGTGACTTCATTCATGTACTTTAGCATGGCTTTTAGATGGGGCAGCCTGTGAAATTTAGTGGTTGGAGAATTCAGCGTGAGGGCATGGTTGAAAACCATGCTTTAGATATTTGTTCTTGATAGATATAGATTACTCATATAGCTGTGAGTTATAAATATTATTATTTCATTAGTGAATGCAAGTAGCTCGTATTACTTCTTTTTTGAATGGCTTGTTATTGTATTGATAATATATGATGGTAAATGTCTGAGCATAATAGGACATTGATAACATGATTTACAGACCAGATTCTAGTCATACATGGTTTTAATGACATACAGGTTTCTATCAGACTGTATAAACAGAAAAAAAAAAATATAACTTGGGTCAACTATTGACGTGTAAATCTCAGCGATCCGATGGAATTTTTAGGCATGTCTTGGCATTTTGTAATCATCTAAATGTTCGCTAACTGGTCCCTGAATGATATTGGATGGGTCTGAGTCTTAATTTTTCAGCAAAAAAAAATTAGTCTTTTCAGAAGCTTATCAAGAGGTACCCAATTTAAACATATTATGTTAAAATGACCAAACTTATTTGTTTCATAAATTCTGGTAAAAGTTTGATATGTTTGAAATAGAGTCCTTTTGGTTCAGATATAAAAGTACGGTATTTGAATCCAAAACCCCAACGATAATTTATAAAGGGCATTTGGATAATGTACATGGAAGATATGGTTTTTCTAGTGTTCTATGGTTTTATTTTCCCTAGTTTAAATTTATCATGTTTGTAAAAAACACCTCAACCCTTGTACCCTGGACCAAGTTGTACATATGTCGTGTACCCTAAATGGGGAAGTGGAACTCCTCCTGAGGGAGTATAATAAGTCAGGACTTCTGTTTGCCTACGGAGAGGGTAGGTGGTACCAGGCTCCGGAATTTCTGTTATATTGGTTGGAGAGCAAGGCGTCTCCTCGGTCCACCCAGCCTGGTTGTCCTAGGGGGACCTGGGTAGTTACACGGGAAAGCCCGATGACTAGCCCTACTGACTGAGCTCAATCTGAAAGGCTCACTATGGGACCTCCCGATCAATGTATCGCCCTAGTGGGAGCAACGACTGTGGGTACCGCAGTCCTCTGTATGTGACAATTGGAATTGATGGCATGGGTTTTGACTAAGGGTCAACACCGACTTTTATGGTCCAGGGACAACATGGAACAAGAATATGTATATAAGTTTGAAATTGAACATATTTCTATACATACAAATGTTTTTTCTAATGCCATGTTTTCATATGCTTTGATCTTTACTGTCGTACTTGAGAGGCTAACCTCTCCGTTGAAAATGTTACAGGTTCTGACTGATGGTGTGGCGTTGAACAAGGCTCGACGTGTGTGTTGCTCGAGGGATTTGGTTTTGGGGCTATTTTGTTATAAGACTTACTCTACTGATTTCCAAGTTTATGAACTTGAATTTTCAATAAGATGGTTTGTTCAGTTATTGGTTTGTGACGAGCCCAAATCTATTGTGTGTTTCTAATAAAAAAAAAATGGTTCCAAATTTTGTGTTAAATTTGGGGCGTTACAATGTTGGTATCAAAGCCACCTACGAGGTAACACACCGTCAAGAATTGTTCGACGTCCACCTGTCAGGTAATTAGTACTAAATTTAATGATAGATAATTTTCAAAAAAAACTATCTATCAACTTTGAAAGTGCTTGGACCCTTGCACCGAATAGGATCGGGAGCATGGGACTAATAATGGAAAGTTGGTTTTGTACAGTTGCTATGTCATAATGCATCAAGTATAACAAACTCCTGCGTAATATAATTATATAGATGGTTCGCACGAGAGGAGCTCGTACCATGTCAACTAATGGGAAGCGAAATTCCCAAGGCCACCGGGGTGACGAGCAAGGACCATCGCAACCACCACCACAGGATTCTGCCCAACAACAAGCTTTCATTATGAACACATTGCACACAATGGAGACGTTCATGAAAACTGTAATGGGAACTAGCATGGAAAGAAGATCTGCTATACCACGAACAAGTTCGCCATGTGAAGCTAGAGCTGTCACCTATAAACAATTCATGAGCATGAACCCACCAATGTTTAAAGGAGAAATGACAAGTGATGCTGCTGAAGAGTGGTTGTACCGAGTAGAACGAGTATTTGAGGTGTTGAGTGTACCTGAAGGAAGCAAGGTCAACTTTGGGACCTACCTCCTGAAAGGTGACGCTGACCGATGGTGGCGTACGGTGAAGGCAGTGAAATTTGCTGATGTACGGGCGACTTGGGCCGAGTTCAAGGAAGCATTTAACAACGCTTTCTATCCAACTCACATTAAAGAGAGGAAGATGCAGGAGTTCTTAGACCTGCAACAAGGAGGATTGAACATCAAAGAATATGCTGCCAAATTTAGAAGCCTGGAGAGGTATTGCCCAAATACATATACAACCGACGAGGCAAGGGCTAACAAGTTTGTTCGAGGACTTCGTGATGGATTGAGGAGTCGTGTCATGAGTAGTCGACCGCGAGACTTAGACGACACAATCACTATGGCGACAAAATTAGAAGAGGATTGGCTCAAGTCCCAAAAGAGGGGCAAAGACCAAAATGGCTTCAAAAGAAGAAGTGAATTTCAAACATAGAAGCGATCCATGAGGCCGTTCAAAAAAAACAAAGCAGACTCTACAGCAAACAAAGCCGCTGAACTATGCTCGACATGCAAAAGATCACATCCAGGCAAGCCATGCTACCGTGAGAGAGGAGCGTGCCTCCACTGTGGAGAAATGGGGCATTTCATCAAGGAATGCCCTAAGAAGCAAGAAGCAGAAAGAAAAAAACCAACCGGAGGGCCACCAACCGAGAATAAAGTGAAAGGTCGGGTCTATGCCACCACGGTGAATGAGCTTAAGGGGAATGAGCTAGTAGAAGGTATATGTCCTGTAAACTCACACTTAGCTCGTGTTCTTTTTGATTCTGGGGCTACACATTCATTTATAGCCAGTTGTTTTGCTAAGAACTTAAAGATCAAGGAACAAAGAATGCCATACACACTAAATGTTCTAACTCCCTTGGGTCATAGAGATACTTGCCAATACTATCTCCCAGATGTTGATGTGGAAATACAGGGACACCATTTACTGGCACAATTGGTAATTATGGAGATGGTAGGGTATGATGTAATCCTCGGAATGGATTGGTTATACCACCATTATGCAAACATTGATTGTAGAAGGAAGAAGGTCATCCTATCTACAGTTAATGCAAAGCCGGTTGAGTACCAAGCTATGGGGAGAAGACTGGACAGTGGAATGGTAATCTCAACTGTCAAGGCAGAAAAATATATAAATAGTGGATGCACCGCATTCTTAGTTAGTGTTGGTGCGACTTTTGATAAGGAGGTCGACTTGAGTAAAATAGAAGTGGTGAGAGAGTTTTCTGAGGTATTTCCAGAAGATCTACCTGAATTACCTCCAAAGAGAGAAGTAGAGTTTAGAATAGAAGTGTTACCTGGAACCACACCAATATCCAGGGCACCTTACCGTATGGCGCCAGCTGAACTGGAAGAGCTAAAGAAACAAATTCAGGATCTTTTAGACAAAGGCTTCATACGACCAAGTGTGTCACCTTGGGGAGCGCCTATATTATTTGTGAAGAAGAAAGATGGGTCTATGCGCCTTTGCATAGATTATAGAACGCTTAACCAAGTAACGATTAAAAACAAGTATCCACTTCCCAGGATCGAAGATCTATTCGATCAACTCAAAGAAGCTAAGGTGTTCTCAAAGATTGACTTGAGATCAGGATATCACCAGTTGTTAGTAAAAGAAGATGATATTCAGAAGACAGCCTTCCGTACTAGATATGGCCATTATGAATTCCGTGTGATGCCATTTGGATTAACGAATGCATCTGCTGCATTTATGGATTTAATGAACAGAGTATTTATTGATTATATAGATTGGTTCGTCATAGTGTTTATAGATGACATACTGGTGTATTCTAAGAATGAGGAAGAACATAAGGAGCACCTGAGAATGGTTATGCAAAAGTTGAGAAAGAATCAATTGTATGCCAAATTCTCCAAGTGCGAGTTCTGGATGAGTCAAGTGAGCTTTCTGGGTCACACTATATCGAAGGATGGTGTGGCAGTAGACCCTAGCAAGGTGAAGGCTGTACAACAATGAAAGCAACCTACTACTGTGTATGAGATCCGAAGCTTTTTGGGGTTAGCTGGCTACTATAGAAGATTTATTCAAGACTTCTCCAGAATAGCCTTACCCATGACAAAGTTGCTAAGAAAAGGAGTTAAATTCGTCTGGAGTGAAGAGTGTCAGAAAAGTTTTCAGACACTAAAAGAGAAACTCACATCAGCGCCTGTATTAACACTCCCTTCTGAGACAAAAGGATTTGAGGTATACACAGATGCATCGGAAACTGGTTATGGTGCAGTATTGATGCAAAACGGAAAGGTAGTCGCCTATGCATCAAGGCAACTAAAACAGCATGAACGAAATTATCCGACCCATGATCTAGAATTGGGTGCGATAGTATTTGCTCTAAAGTTGTGGAGGCATTATTTGTATGGAGGAGAGTTTGAGGTCTTCACAGACCATAAGTCCTTGAAATATCTATTTTCACAAAAAGAGCTCAACATGCGACAAAGAAGGTGGTTGGAGTATTTGAAAGACTACAAATTTAATATTTCCTACCACCCGGGAAAAGCAAATGTTGTGGCAGATGCTCTGAGTAGAAAGGCTAAAGCTTGCGGAATTTTAATGCAAACTTGGAAACTGATGGAAGAAGTAGCTCAATGGGAGCCATTCCAAAACATTGAAGGAAAAGTGACTATGACCGCACTGATCCGAGATGAATTATTGGATAGGATCATCGCAAAGCAAAAGGAAGATCCACAACATGCCAAAATGGTAGAAGCATGTGGAAAGGAGGACTCTCCTTATTTGCAAGATGATGATGGTTCTATCTGGTTCAACCGGAGATTGTGGGTCCCAACCGACGAAGAAACTAAGAGGTATCTTCTAGATGAAGCCCATAAGACTAAGTTCACTATACATCCAGGAAGTACGAAGATGTACCAGAATATTAAGAGGAATTTTTGGTGGCCCGGCATGAAAAGAGATGTAGCAGAGTATGTCACAAAGTGTTTAGTATGTCAACAGGTGAAGGCAGAACACCAAAGGCCAGGAGGCCTTTTACAAAGAATAGATATTCCACAGTGGAAATGGGAAGATATCACCATGGACTTTGTGGTGGGTCTGCCTCGCACTAAACGTCAACATGATGCAATATGGGTAGTAGTCGATCGGTTAACCAAGTCATCACATTTTCTCCCTATAAGGATGACCCAAACACTGGCAAGTTTGGCGGATTTGTATATTGAAGAAGTGTTGCGACTCCATGGAGTGCCGAAGTCTATTATCTTAGACCGAGATCCGAGGTTTACTTCACGGTTTTGGGAGCAGTTGCAAAGGGCTTTGGGCACAAAATTGAAATTGAGCACTGCATTTCACCCGCAAACAGATGGACAATCTGAAAGAACCATTCAAACTCTGGAAGATATGTTGAGAGCATGCGCTCTTGAGGGAAAAGGAGACTGGGACAAGCATATTAAATTGGCAGAATTTGCATATAACAACAGTTATCATGCTAGCATAGGAATGTCACCTTTAGAAGCTCTGTATGGTAGACCTTGTAGGTCGCCTGCTTGTTGGACTGAAATGGGCGACAGTAAAATAGAAAACCCCTTGGTTTTACAACACTATACAGACCAAGTGCAATTGGTAAGGAAAAGGCTACTTGCAGCACAGAGCCGACAAAAGAGTTACGCAGATCGAAGGCGAAGAGAGCTCAGCTTTAGTGTTAGAGATCATGTATTTGTAAAGGTCTCCCCAACAAAAAGTATATTCAGATTCGGGAAGAAAGGGAAGTTAAGTCCAAGGTTTATCGGGCCGTTTGAGATTTTAGAAAGGATTGGTGAAGTAGCCTATCGGATTGCATTACCACCACAATTTTCGCATGTACATAACGTGTTTCATGTGTCCATGCTTAAGAAGTATGTACCGGACCCTTCTCACATTATCGAACATGGTCAATTGGAACTCCAGGAGAACTTATCTATAGATGAAAAACCAGTACGAATAGTAGATAGAAAGGAGCAAGTATTGCGCACAAGGGTGGTACCTTTGGTTAAGGTGGAGTGGCATCATCATCGATTGACTGAGTGTACTTGGGAGCCAGAGGAGGCAATGAAGAACAAATATCCCCAACTGTTTGAAGGATGAGGTATGTGACTAATTTCGAGGACGAAATTTTTTTTAGGGGGGTAGGATGTAAAAACCCAGTGTTCGTTGTTGTTGTTTTTGCTTTTTTATTTATTTTGAATTTAATTGTTAAGATAAGTTCTCATATTTTCCTGTACATGTATATTTTTACATGGATCGACCATTGAAGGGCAAAATCGCCTTTAAGGTTTATGAGTGTAAGGTATAGATATAAAATAACGATTCTAGTCAGCATGATTAAAATAGTAAAATCCCTTTCCTTCTTTGTCTTGAGTTATTAAAAACAATTAATTAAAAGGTGGATTTGGTTAGTGATTTAATGACCCCTAATTTAAGTAGGTGAAGATAGAAGGTTGGATTTTTAGGAGGTAAGTAGCACACGTTTTGGAAAATTTATTTAGAAAGAAAGCTACTGTAGCAAGGAATTTTGGTAAATAGATTTTTCCTAGATGGCAAGCTTAAAAAAAGAAGGGGTAGCTGAAAGGTTGGGTTGGCTGTTAGGATTAACAACGTAAGGGAAAGGTAGCCTTAAAGGAAGGCATGAGATACTGATGGAAAGACTACAACTTTGAAACAAAGAAAAGGATTTGTTTTGTTGTAAAAGAGAGAAGGAGACGTGGTCTGCATCCTCAAACAAGCTTTTAGAAAAAAAAGGAGAGAGGGGGAAAGAGAACTGGAGATCGATAGAGGAGCTTGAGCAACGGAGCGTGTTGATCATAACCTTCTTGCACAAGAGAGCGAAGGACCAGAGCGATTTGAAAAAAAAAAAGGTACGGTGGTTCAGATTTTGGCTTATGATTATGTGCAGCATGTATATGAACTATAGGTTTTTGAGGAAATTTAAAACTGTATTTAATGCATTTGGATTTCCAAAAGATTGAAAAGAAAAAAAAAAATCAGACTCTACACATTAATGGATATGGGACCAGACGTTAGTATGTGTTTCAAGAGGGCTTGGAGATTTGGTATACATGGGTCTGTGTTTGTACAGGTGTTCCTCAGCATATAAAACAAAAGGTAAGCATAAGATTTATATGGAATGTTAGGTGTATATTAACTTATATTATGTGACTTTATATTATGTGACTTCATTCATGTACTTTAGCATGGCATTTAGAGGGGGCAGCCTGTGAAATTTAGTGGTTGGAAAATTCAGTGTGAGGTAAGCATCAGATTGGACCAGACGTTAGTATGTATTTCAAGAGGGCTTGGTAAAAAAAAAAAGAGGTAAGCATCAGATTGATATTGGATGTTAGGTGTATGTTAATTTATATTATGTGACTTTATATTATGTGACTTCATTCATGTACTTTAGCATGGCATTTAGATGGGGCAGCTTGTGAAATTTAGTGGTTGGAGAATGCAGTATGAGGTAAGCATCAGATTGGACCAGACGTTAGTATGTATTTCAAGAGGGCTTGGTAAAAAAAAAAAAAAAAGAGGTAAGCATCAGATTGATATTGGACGTTAGGTGTATGTTAATTTATATTATGTGACTTTATATTATGTGACTTCATTCATGTACTTTAGCATGGCATTTAGATGGGGCAGCCTGTGAAATTTAGTGGTTGGAGAATTCAGCGTGAGGGCATGGTTGAAAACCATGCTTTAGATATTTGTTCTTGATAGATATAGATTACTCATATAGTTGTGAGTTATAAATATTATTATTTCATTAGTGAATGCAAGTACCTCGTATTACTTCTTTTTTGAATGGCTTGTTATTGTATTGATAATATATGATGGTAAATGGCTGAGCATAATAGGACATTGATAACATGATTTACAGACAAGATTCTAGTCATACATGGTTTTAATGACATACAGGTTTCTATCAGACTGTATAAACAGAAAAAAAAAAATATAACTTGGGTCAACTATTGACGTGTAAATCTCAGCGATCCGATGGAATTTTTAGGCATGTCTTGGCATTTTGTAATCATCGAATTGTTCGCTAACTGGTCCTTGAATGATGTTGGATGGGTCTGAGTCTTAATTTTTCAAAAAAAAAAAAATTAGTCTTTTCAGAAGCTTATCAAGAGGTACCCAATTTAGACATATTATGTTAAAATGACCAAACTTATTTGTTTCATAAATTCTGGTAAAAGTTTGATATGTTTGAAATAGAGTCCTTATGGTTCAGATATAAAAGTACGGTATTTGAATCCAAAACCCCAACGACAATTTATAAAGGGCATTTGGATAATGTACATGGAAGATATGGTTTTTCTAGTGTTCTATGGTTTTATTTTCCCTAGTTTAAATTTATCATGTTTGTAAAAAATACCTCAACCCTTGTACCCTGGACCAAGTTGTACATATGTCGTGTACCCTAAATGGGGAAGTGGAACTCCTCCTGAGGGAGTATAATAAGTCAGGACTTCTGTTTGCCTACGGAGAGGGTAGGTGGTACCAGGCTCCGGGATTTCTGTTATATTGGTTGGAGAGCAAGGCGTCTCCTCGGTCCACCCAGCCCGGTTGTCCTAGGGGGACCTGGGTAGTTACACGGGAAAGCCCGATGACTAGCCCTACTGACTGAGCTCAATCTGAAAGGCTCACTATGGGACCTCCCGATCAATGTATCGCCCTAGTGGGAGCAACGACTGTGGGTACCGTAGTCCTCTGTATGTGACAATTGGAATTGATGACATGGGTTTTGACTAAGGGTCTACACCGACTTTTATGGTCCAGGGACAACATGGAACAAGAATATGTATATAAGTTTGAAATTGAACATATTTCTATACATACAAATGTTTTTTCTAATGCCATGTTTTCATATGCTTTGATCTTTACTGTCGTACTTGAGAGGCTAACCTCTCCGTTGAAAATGTTACAGGTTCTGACTGATGGTGTGGCGTTGAACAAGGCTCGACGTGTGTGTTGCTCGAGGGATTTGGTTTTGGGGCTGTTTTGTTATAAGACTTACTCTACTGATTTCCAAGTTTATGAACTTGAATTTTCAATAAGATGGTTTGTTCAGTTATTGGTTTGTGACGAGCCCAAATCTATTGTGTGTTTCTAATAAAAAAAAAATGGTTCCAAATTTTGTGTTAAATTTGGGGCGTTACATATATATATATATATATGTATATATATATATATATATATATATATATATATATATATATATATATATATATATATAGAGAGAGAGAGAGAGAGAGAGAGAGAGAGAGAGAGAGTTTCATACCACAGAGCTCCTAAGCAAAGTAGTTTTTGATGAAGAGGAACGCTCACGGAAGTGAGGAAAACCCTGGGTGGGACCCTATGACCACCATACTTATCCCACCTCTGACAGCTATGGACACATCGGTGCACCAGTTGGGTTTAACCGAGTGTCTTCATCTCATGACCCTCACAACCACCCTGCTGGCCACGCACTCAACGAAATAGTTGAGAATGGCTTTTTTATGAAACAATGTAATGCCGTACTTCTTGCTTAGTTGGGAATAAGAAAGATTCTGGTTTACTTTATTAGAAACAAGAAATTTTACACAATAGAAAAAGTTAGCAGGTCATCTTTGTCAGCTTACAAAGCATTTGCTTCTGAAATATGAATCAAACACTAAACAATTCTGATGGATTAACTATACAAATGCAAAATCAGTGGATGCTTGTTGAATATCAAATGTGGGTTAGTGTTTACAATATCAGCTACAAAGAAAATATGGGTCTCTCTCTCTCTCTCTCAAGCGTGTGAAAAGAGTAGATTCCTGGAACTACAAGTTAGGACTAGGAAAAGTTGAAAAGCTTAGTGCGGTATAATTAAGTGGGATAAAGTACGGTAGAATATAGCGTTATGAAGAAGAGACCAAGACAAGGAACCAAGGCATGAACCCACATTGACGACACCCACCCACAAACTTCGTCCCATAATAAATAATAAAATAGCGTGATTGATGATGGCTGTGTGAAACAGATCACGACAAGAGCCAACTGACGTCTAAAAATGAAAAATACCCAAGGCCATGCCAATAATAGCTTTTCTTTTTTTTTTCCCTTTAAAAAAAGATAATGCTAAGCTATGGACAATATTTGGCAATATGCTAATATAGTGATTGCCCATTTTTATATTCCCCAATGTGCAGAATATTACTTCTTGGCGTGTGCTTATTCTCTTCCAAGAAGAAAATGGTCATGGTTCCATCGTAAACAGATGAAGACACTTCAGAGATGTCATCACCCTTCATCATCACTTTGCTGTCCATGGTATCCTAATCACACTATGTTTATGTCTTTGTTTGCTTGTAGCATAAGTCATCTCAATGTGAGATAAAGAAGAAAGCAAAAACAATCAATTGTATATATAGCTAATATTTCATGCTATTGAAGGCACTAAATTATATGGAATTATTGAGTTGAAAATCATAGATTCAAGCTTTATCAACTCAATCTGACCACATATATGACTTAAGGAAAGTTTGTTTATGAATGTTCAAAACTTGGATCGTGTTATTTGGATCCAAAAATATGATTTTGAGTCATGAAATTTTACTGCATTGTGGATCATTAATTTTTAAAGCTCTTAAAAAACCTTCTTATGTCTCACAATCATATGATTCAAAACTCATTCCCCACTAAACAAACATTGTAGATCACATCATAAGATTTAATTTACAAAAAAGATATAAAATCTATGATTTTCATGTCAACAATTTCATAGTTACCTTCAATAGCTCAAAATATTATCCTATATATATATAGTAATGGGTAGGAGCAAAATAATAGGTGCTAAATAAGTTTTTCAGGTTTTTTTGTTTTATATATAGAGTACTAGGTAGGAGCCAAATGATAGGTGCTAAATGAGTTTTTCAAGAATTTTTTTTGTTTTATTTTAAAATTCTGACCTTACAAATGTGATCTATGAATTTGATTTTATAGGGATCAGCTCTTGAAGTGTTCGATTCCAACACAAGGGTGGGTTTTTATAAGGTTCAAAAAATCAATGGTCCAAGATTTTTGTAAAATTTTGAGGCTCTAAATATCATTTTTTCATCAAAAACACATGATTCAGGTGAGGATTCTTTGTAAATCAACCATGCCCAACACATTTATGAGTCAAAACTGCGAAAAAAATGTCAGAAGGCAGAAAAATCCATTTAGCACTTATCAATTTTGTACCTACCCATCTCTCTCTCTCTCTCTCTCTCTATATATATATATATATATATATATATATATATATATATATATATATATATATATATATATATATGGCTACTAGAATATGTTAACTAAAAATATGTGAACTAGAGTATGAATCAAGATTTTTATGGGTGTTTTAATTTCTTTCTTAAATTTTACAATACCTATTTGATATAAATAGTTGGTTTTATAGAAATTGAATCTTGGATCATCCAATCATGATGCATAAAGGTCATTTAAGGCTTGAAAATCAATGGGTCAAAATTTTTGTAAATATTTAAGCATCAAAAAATCATATTTTTTATCAAAATTACATGATTCAATAATCGATTCCTAGCAAATGGGCCATGCCAAATACATCCTCAGGGTTGGATTTACAAAAAAAGTGCCAGAACTGCCTAGTTCACACTTTGGTTCACATATTTCCAGTTAGCATATTCTAGCATATATACACAGACACCGAAAATATGAGGTGGTTTGTACCATGATATCTTACAGTGGTTTGTATGGATCTAACCACCAAATGATAGATCCAACCATACATATGTGTTTAGCATGGCTTATTTACAATGTTAAAATATTTTATCATGTTTAATATACCATAAGATATTATTTTTGTGACAATGAAAATCAACAACTCACAATTCAAGAAAATAAGGGTAGTCTAGAAATGATATAAAATATCATATTTCAATCAATTTTAATCCATGACAGTGGTAAATGTAACATGTTAAACATAAGGTTAGATTTCTTATTTGAAGCTTAGATCTACGCAAATCAAGTGAAACTCCACATAAACACCTATATATATATATACACGAGAATGGGGATTGTGCTGCCCTTTTTTCGTTAAGTTACATTAGGGCCCTCCAAAAATCATAGGTTTAGGTGTTTTATGCTAGATCTGAACCATTAGATGTGTTTATCATTACTTACTTATTAAGAAGCAAGCTTTGTTCCAAATTTATTTGATGTAAAAATATAAATATTTTATCATCCAATTTTAATACAATATCAACCATTGCTTTTTACTTTTTTTAAAATACACATATATGAGCATAAAGATGTGTAATAAAAAACATGTTTTCTATTGAATAAACAATGATAAACGCAACGAATAGTTCAAATCTAGCACAAAATGCCTAAAACTATGATATTGGAAGGTCATAATGTGACCTCACAAAAAAAGGGTACAATCCCCATTCTCTCTCTCTCACTATATATTCGCTATATATACATGTGTATATATATATGGGAATAGATTTCCTTCAGTCGGTTGTAATGTATGTGCAATCGACTTAGCATAGTGGTGGGGGCCTTTTTATTTGCGTTTTGTTTTCCTTACATTTAAGACCATAAATGTGTTCTACATGTTTTATTTAGTGAACGGACTTTTGGATCACAAGACTCTGACCTGTATTCAAGTTTTTTTGTGATCCAAAAATCAATGGTTATAAATGCATTAATTTCTCTCAATTAATAAAAACATGTTTTTTCATTGAAAATCATGATCCAAGAGTCTATTCATACTAAATAGACCATGCTGAACACATCTATGTGGTTAGATTTAGTCAAAACAACTCGCACAATGAAATTTCAATTCTATTTATGAACAATTTATTCTAGCAAATATATATATATACATACACACATATAGGAAAAGGGTATAGGGATGGCAGTGGAGCGGGGTAGGGGACATGGTCTTCACTCTTGCCCCGTCTCAAAATTCTGCCCTTCATTCCTGCCTCCATCCCCACACAGGTTTTGATTTTAACCTCCATCCCGGGTTCAAACGGGGCGGGGACCTGTTTCCCCTCTGACCACTGCCATCCTTAAAGAAGGAGAAGAAGGTTTACTAACTAGGATCAAGAACGGGGCAGGAGAAAGCGTAAGTCCATCCCCGCCTCCATACCAGCACGAGTTTTGATTTAACCTCCATCCCTGTTTCATGTCCTCCATCCCCAGTCTAAAGGGGGCGAGGCGGGCCAGGGTCCCGTTTCCCCCTATCCACTGTCAGTCCCTAAAGGGTTATCACCAGACCCCCTCTTTCATCATACTAAAGTCATTTTGTAAAAAATGAGTTTTAACGGCAGTTTTGAGCCACCTCTAAAACTCATTTTACACCCTTCTCTCTCTCTTATATATATATATATATATATATATATATATATATATATATATATATATATATATATATATATATGGTCAAAATAGTGGGAACAAGCTTTTGGATCATGTTTTTTATAGAAAATATAATTTTATAATCCAAAAAATTATAACAAATTTTAAGCCATCGATTTTTGAAGCCTTATAGAATCGTACCTGTGTCATAATCGGACTATTCAAAACACGATACCCACTGAGTGAAATACGTAGATCACATCTATAGGTCGGTTTATGAAAAACAATCGAAAAAATAACAAAATGAAAAAAGAGACGTTTTGTAGGTAATGACGACATGATTATATATATAATTTCTGTTGTGCTTTGTAACATCATGTACAAAAATATAGTAATACATTATGCCCTTGAGAGTGGTTTTATTATAATTTTTTAGTTTTTTTTGTCATTTTGAATCCATTATTAAATTCATAACAGTCAAGAACAATCTACCTTTCTTAAAAACCACCCATGTCCTCTACGAATGCCATTTCTCTGCTTGACTAACTTGGGTACTACTCACCTGAAAATTAATCGAAGATTTGCTTCCGATATGTTTGTCACCCGGAATTAGATTCACGGCATTTATAGCCCATAGTTTTCAAAGGCCCCACAAAATCCAGGTTTTCATTTAAACCCACATTCATTTTTCAGCAAAACAAGCCATCATTGATGGGAAAGATTGGTCTGAGCAGGAAAAATGCAACAAAAAGGCAAAACCATGCCCAGCCCACAAGCGCGATTTGTGAATGTCACTAAGTTGAGGCAATATCACAAGTTCGAAACCCACAGATGGTATCCCTTGCCCCAAGGTCAAAACTGGGTGTACTCTCCGGTGGTCGAGGACATAGTCACAAAAGTTAAAAACTGCAAAATTTCAGCAGGCAAAAAACTCGGGAGATATTGAATTTTTTTATAAATCTCGTATTTTTGGCAAAATCTTGAAAATAAAAAATATAAAAAATATTTTTTATAAAAATATAAATAAATCACATTTAAAAATAAAAATCTCGGGGGTTTTCATGATAAATATCTTTAAAAAATATAAATATCATGATATTTGTCACGGTTTGAAAATCTAGCGAGAAATTGCGGTTTTAAACTTTCAGTCAATTTCTCGTGATATATCAGCAATATTTTTATAAATATCGTGATATTTGTCAGAGAGGGCAAGGGAACCTTGGATTACCCAAAACAAAAAGGCAAAACCATCAACGAAAAGTCATTGGGGGGCATATTTATCATATTTTCTAATTTGCAGCCAATCTCCATGTTATGCCTAAAAGCTAGGGCCATCTAGGTCAATTTCAAAATACCTTTTAATCATTATGGATTATTTAGTGGTCTTTTACCATTTATAAGTGCTGATAACTAAGCCCCAAGGGGAGTTGGCGTAGTTGGGTAGGGATCTGGCTGCTGGATGGGCAGTCAAAGTTCGATTCTCATGAGCATCACTCCTCTGCGTCAGTTAATGCCTAACATAGGCTTCGAGGGCAGGGTCCTAGCTTTATGCTGCTAGCACAATGATAGTAGGTATGGCAGGTTGAGCCAATGTGATCATGTCTTTGTGCGAGCAAGATTTCTTTGGGTTATAAATAAAAAAAACTTATGGTAGTTATGGGTATATAATTATATGACTAGGGTCAAATGAGATAGGTGGATGGTTAGGTCACACTATCATAATTAGGTGGTTGTTGTGGGGACGCGATTTCTTTGGGTTATAAAAAAAAAAAAAAAAAACTGATAGTAGTTATGGGTATGACTAGGGTCAAATGAGATAGTTGGATGGATAGGTCACATTATCATAATTAGGTGGCCTTGATTTCAATGCCAATGGGGTTATCCACCTACAATTTTATCTAGGTGACAGCATTATGAACAAGTGTCCTGTTGCTGGGCTGCTTCTTGGAGCCATTAAAATGCTTACCTCACTGGTTTCTTGATAACAATGTCACAGGGTTACAACATTTTGGCCTCGTGTCCCTAATGACATGTCCCCACACGTTAAAAAAAAAATGACACTTTCAATATTAAAATATTAAAAACTGTTTTTATTGATTAAAAAATTAACATCTGGCCTGGTTTGCCTGTTGGGTCAAGCTCATATCTTCGTGACATGGCATGTCAATGTAAAGACTCATCAAGCCACAGGTACAAACACTTTTTTTCTTTTCTTTTCTTTTTTTGATTGGTTTTCATGAAACTAAATTTACTGACGTGAGTACATGTTTTACTTAGTGACTTGAATCTTCCGATCAGGAGACATAGGTAGGTTTTATAAGGCATAAAAATCGATAGTCTACAATGTGATACTTTCTCCGGTCATAAATATCGGCCGAAAAGCCAGATTTTACTATTTTGAACATGCTGAATCGATCAATGAGGTAGGATTAGATCAAAACAACTTGCAATAAATATCCAGAGGCGTTTGTACATAATGACACCATCACCAAATGTTCCGCTGCTGTTAATTTATATATGGTGTACTGAAGCCAAATTGAGTCAGGTAGTAGCAATTGCAACCGACAAGATGGATTCTATAAGACCACACAACAAATTTTTTGACTATATATATAGGGGTGTAAACTGGTTAGACACGGGTCAGGTTTAAGCACTACCGAGTCCAATCTAATCAGATTTGGGTTCAGATTCAAAGTCGGATGGGATCAGTTAAAACCAAATCCGGATCTAACGAACTTAAATTATGACATTTACATGTAGTCTGATTCAGATTCTAGTAGTTAGACTCGGACTCAGATTAGGATGCAAAATCCAACTCTGAATTTGGGTCCCATTATTAATCGAATCCTACTTTGGTTACCGGATCTGACTAATCAGATTTGGATTGAGGGTAGATGTATAATATTCGTTCTATTGACATGTAATAACTCAAACCGTGGCCTCTCGAGCTTGGGTTTGTGGATGTTAGTTCTTAAAGAAAAATGATCAAAATAACGTCAAAATCATGTCAATTTTTTATTTCATAATAATTGAATTAAAGGTCAATGCATCCATTAATAATAAATGTTACTATCTAATTAATGCCACAAGTACATAAGCAGAATAAATATAAAATATAAATTGAATAATACTTCAAGTATGATGAAGTTTGATAGCAGCTGAGTTACAAGTCCACTACTAGTTTCTTTTATTGAGAGCAATTCCTGAACCTACAATTGCAACCAAGAGAGGGGGTGAGTCTACAACTCAGTAATTTTTCATTTACAAATTAGACACGATCGTTACAACTGTAGTGAGCTCTAAGCGCCTAATCTTAGTTTAGTTTGCTAATTAAGCACACATGTTATTTATGAATTTTATCCTTTTTACTATTCTTTATATCATCATTATGCTCTTCTATACCCAACCTCCTGCGTGCATTTTACTCGGTTACAACGATCAACTCTCTTCAGGTACATCATACCCCATAAATTTAGTTCTTCTCATTTTTGCATTCATCTCTACTATTCTTTCTAAGAGAGAACCTCACACGTTTAGTGAAGCTATACAAAGTCCACGTTGATAACACATAATGTCTGAAGAAATTAAAGCTCTTGAGAACAATGACACTTAGACTTTTATGTCCCTACCACCAGGTAAGCGTCTCATTGGGTGAAAATGGGTAAAGTGAAACAAATGGCGGATGAATCTGTTGAGCGGTACAAAGCCCGTTCGATAGCCAAAGGTTACAACCTAATCAGATTTACTGTTTGTTGTTGTAACGGTTGGTTATTTGGTAAACGGTGTATATATGTAACAGTGTTCTACCTTAGTTTAATATCTCATAAATAAATCAGATAACGATTCACTGATTCTCTCTAAGTATCGATCTTCACATAGATCTCGGTTTTTTTATTTGTTTTTTAAATCCAAATGTCTTGTCACATGCATCCGCGCCTCTGTGGTCACAACTTTTGCACTTTCTGTGGAGTAGACTCGATGGTTTTTTTTTTCGATGAATCTCGATGGTTAGTTTAATACCCAGAGCGAGAGAAATGTTAACGCCTAAATGAATTAATTCGAAATTAATAAATGAGGCTAAGTCTCTCTCTCTAAAAAAAAAAGAAGGTTAAGAAACAGCAAAAGTAGCTAAAGCTATACATATAGAGCAAATTGGCTCCCCTCCCCACAAAAAAAGAAGGAAAAAGCAGCCTTGTTTCTAATGAAGATGCAGCCTTGCGTTATTCCATTCTCACTTTTTATAGATTTCACCCAATAAAGGTCTCTTCCATCTGAAAAAGTGGGCAAAATTAATATCACCATTACATTACGATTTAAGGATCGATCACTTAAATAATGCAAACAATTATCATCGTGTACTGTAAGTCAAGCAAGTTGAAAAGTCCAACTCGGATATGCACTGTATGCTGAAAAACACAACTTTATATATCACACACAAAAAAGAATAATGCAACACTACACTTCTAACTTTTTCCAGTCACCTGAGCAAATTGGTTCCGTGCATCCCCAAAGTCATCTATATCTTCATACCCCTCCTTCCGATTTCATTGGTGCAAGTTGTTTTGATCAAATTGGGACTATGTAGATGTGATCTACATCATTCATTTAGTCAATATCAACATTTAAATCCCTGAAATCTCTGCGCAAGAATTTTTGGTGATTCAAAAAATCAATGGTTGATAAAACACAAAAAATTTGTGATTTAAAAAAGCTAACTTTTTTGTGACAAAAAAATTTGACATAAGGGTCTATTCTTATTAAATGGATCATGCTGAACCCATCTATAATGTCAGATTTGATCAACACAACTTGCATCATAAGATTTAAAAGTGGTATGAAAATGGGGGATGATATGGAGGATGAGTAGGAGTGTGGAAAGCTGTGGTATATATATATATATATATATATATATATATATATATATATATATATATAGAGAGAGAGAGAGAGAGAGAGAGAGAGAGAGTAAAATGAGTCTGTCCTAAATGAAACATGCTAAATGAGTTTTTCATGTTTTTCTTTTGTTTTATTTTTAAATTTTGACCGTACAAATGTGATCTATGTACTTGATTTTATACTCTTGAAGTATTCTATTCCGACACATGGGTGGGTTTTTATAATGATAAAAAAATCAACGGTCTAAGAACTTTGTAAATTTTTGAGGTTTCAAATATCATTTTTTTCATCGAAAACAAATGATCCAGGTGTGGATTTCTCTTAAATCGATCATGCCCAACACATTTATAGGGTCAAAACTGCAAAAAAACACCGAAAGAGCAGAAAAACCCATTTAGCATGTTTCATTTAGCATAGACCCATTTCTCTCTCTCTCTCTCACTCACACACACACACATATATATATATATACCAAAATATGTAAACTAACAAAATATGTAAACCGGTATAAACCTAGTTTTTCATAGATTTTGTTTTGAAAATCTAACCCTCCAAATGCATTCAGTGTGGCCCATTTGCTTGGAATTGACTATTCAATCATCACAATCTAATAAAAAACGTGATTTTTTATGCTTGCATATTTATAAAAAATTTTAGCCATTGATTTTCAAGCTTTAAAAAATCTTTCTTATACATTATAATTGGATGATCAGAGTATGTTTCTATAAACCATACATCTAGATTGCGTCATAAAATTTTAGAAAAAAAAAATCTATCAAAATCTTGGTGTTTACATATTTTAATTACCCCCTCTCTCTCTATATATATATATATATGTACGTGTGTCAGGGTTAAAATCCTCTACTCAAACCAATCCTCTCTCTTGGGCAATATACATGATATAAAAGAAAAAAAATAATAGAAGTGTTCGAAGATAATCCACAAAAGCTTTGCAAAATAAAATATTTCATTCAAGTCTCAAGATGGTCTACTCATAAAGTTGTATGACAAAAATCAAAGCCTGTCAGATAATCAATGGTAGCATTCATTGTTTGCCTCAGTGCGACCTAACTATCCCCAGCCGCGAAAAAAAACAGCAACATAACGATAATAATCATTCTGATTATCATTAAAAAGAACTGGGATAACTGTAATGACATGCAATAAAGTTGTACTAATAGCAATACAAGGAAAAGAGTTATGTTAGCCGTATGCAATCGCGGTTGATGGCTCTCGACTCGTAAAAATGTTGAACGACTTCTGAATGGTATGCCCAAGAATCTATTCCAAATCTTCTTACATGTCAACCTTCCAAGAACCAGGCAATTCTTCTGAGAGAAAGACGAGTAGTTAGTTCACATAGCAATTTTGAGAGATTTTTTTCCTCTTCTATCTCTCTCTCTTGTGTTTCTTTCGTCTCTCTCTCTCTTGAGAGAGCGATCGAGAGGGAGAGATGGGGGGGGTGTTCGTTTACATAACAATGAAGATAAATCAACTGACTCCAGCCCACTAACAATCATATCCATTTCTGCAAAGGCCGAAAGAATCAAAACTAAAGGGAAAATGGAAGCTCAGAAGACAATCTTTAATTTATTTAAGCATTTTGATTCTTGCATCACATAATCAAGCGCTAAAAAGTCGACACAAATATGAAAAGATATAATCATGAACCAAATCACCTTGTATTTATTTTTGCTTAGTCTTCCATAATATTATCACTTACCTAAATTTGACAGCGATCATAGAGAGCACGCCGTATACCACTCCTAAAAAACCCAGCTTCAATTCGGTATTGATGCCAACTTTCCTCTCTCAACGCAAATCCCAACTCTTCTTCTTTGTTGCACCATGGCAAGACACTGCCACATTGTAATTATTCCTAGCTGCTGCTTTTCTCTTAAAATCTCCATTGTGGAGGAAAGAAAGAGAAGAATATATTGATCTCTAGAAATCATGCTCCAATACTTATAGGGCATCATATATATATATATATATATATATATATATACGTAGGGCTAAGTGGTGTTGGTATCTACATGACGATGAGAAAAAACATTAATGGCTACAAAAAGATGGTGCACAATGGCACCGAGCCTGCAGCGATGAATTAACTTTAAATTTATCGACCCGTCAGACATCAATAGAAGGCTACCTAGAAGCTTTAATTGCTACGGAAGATAGATATATGGACCCTTTACCTGCTTTAATTGCCAAGAACTCTCTCTCTCTCTCATGCACCCATGTGACCCTATGATTTCATGTCTTAACTTTTTGAAACTCTGACAAGGTTGGAGCTACTTGCGTTTCCTAAAGCCTCGTTCTTCTCCTTTGCTTCCCTCGTTCTGTCTAAATCGAAAGCAAGCTAGATTTAACTTGTCCCTTGGAGAGACTGGGCTACAGGCGTCCTATATCTAATGACTAGCTACCCCTTTACCATTATTGACATGCATTAGACCTTGTGTCCACAATTTGCCATTGGATGATTGATGCACAGTACCGTGGACGCTTGCACTATATGATGGATTTTAGGCAAGCAACCCATTATCTCAGTTTCCAAAGGAATTACCAAAACCTGACAAGGATCACTGTCAGTGCGTTGGCAACTTGGTATACATGCACCGCCCCTACTTGGACTATGATGGATTCAGATAATCACAACTAATCATATCCTTTCTTTGTCAGGTAAAAGGAAGAGAGTGCGGATCAGGTGAGAGCGATCTCTCACCGGTTAAACATGATGCCCATTCATTCATGCAATTAAGGGTGTCAATGGATTGGGTTTGACATGGGCCCGGCCCGTTTCAAACCCTATAGGGTGAGAGTTTGGTGATAAAGAAGGAGGCTCTATTAGAAATCAGGTCAGACCCAAAGGGTTTGATCAACATGGAGCAAGGTATTGTTTGTAAAATTTCATATAACCCATGTCCTACCTGAGTTCCGATTAAGACCTGTAAATTTTCAATATAGAAAAAATAAAAATTATTATTTTATTGGGTATGAACGACATCAAGGATACGTTGCTCTGACGGTCTTACCTGATACACAGCACACACTTAAAAGGAGATACTCACACCAACAATCGGTTGTGACCAAATGGAGGATCCTTTTGTGGCAGTAAATATGAGGGTCCAATCGGTTGTTTCCCAATTACTGAACCCACAACCACCCCCCATGTTTCGCACTGCCGCAACAGTCTTTCTGATGTTCACTCTTTATGAAGATCTGCTATAAGATCACAACTCAAAAGCAATAATTGCCCGCAGTTTATTGTTAAAGTGCTCCTCACCTGAGCAGAAATTAACTTGTGCTGTTGTGTTGTGGGATCCTTTGTTGCATTATTGGTTGTCTCCTCCATCATTTGTCGTCTATTCTATACGTTAGTCATTTGGGTACCTAATTCGGTTATTGGTTGTCTCCTCCTCCATTTGTCTTCTCTCTCTCAATATTTAGCGAGATAGTTGGGATAACCAGGCTAGCAAATAATTGACCTAGAGATCAGTAGTCCTGCCTCATACCGGTTCAAGCGGAAAGTGGGTCCATCAGTAAGATCCCCGCAAATTCAGTGTTATTTATATCCAACTATCCTCTAAAAGCTTGCCCCCACAGAAAGGTCATATCCTCAAGTAACCACATGAGGATGGTGCTCACCAATGTTGTCAGTATGGTTTCGGACCTGACCTGATTCGATTTTCAAAATGATTCAGAGAATCAGTCGATCTGAATTGGCCATTTTTACTTTTTTAATAAAATCATTAAAATATTAAAATCATCTGAGGTCTGAATTGGTTCATATCGAATTGATTTTGGGCAGATACAATATGAATTAGCCAATTCAGGCTGATTCGCATCGATGCTGACGACACTTGTGTTCACGCCTGGCCCAAACAATAGGACCATCAACCTTTAAGAAAATGGTGAACACACATTTCTGGCTATAGAAACATGGGCCTCATAAAGGAGACAAATGAAGACCATCGGGGTCTTATGATCCTTCTGCCTCTGTTATGTGCTCAATAAGGGACATGAGCACAGTGTGCACACGTAACCACGATTCTTTAAGGTCTGAGCATTAGGCGAGATGACTTGCGCTTAATTCTTGGTCAATTCCTCGAATGGAGGAAGAGAGTATACGGATACACCAAACTCTGTTGCATGTGGGCTTCACATTCTAAGCACTGTTTAAGGGCAAGATTTGCAAGCAGTAACTTGACATGTTTTTACCATTGAATCTTTGCTGCATGTCATATAGAGCCTTCAGCCTTTACAACCTTACCCATCCAAATTCATTGCTGCCTCAACGGTTTGCCTAGCTTCAACCATGGCAAGATGGACATTATGACCATATGCTTTGGACATGAGATGTACCTCCCTTTAGGCGTAGGTTCAGGGCTGCGTGCGTTATTTGATGCTGGAGAGAGAGAGAGAGAGAGAGAGAGAGAGAGAGAGAGAGAGAGAGAGAGAGAGAGAGAGAGAGAGAGAGCCGAAAGATTGCCATAGATCAAGTTGTCAATGTGTCCAACTTGCTTTGTTAGGTCTTGAAAAAGACCCTCAAAGCTGGGACCCATCCCTCTCGAGTACCGGCCACAACAAAATTCAACACTAGCTTAATAAAAGATTAAATGACAAAATTAAATATAAAAATGAGAAAATACACTACCTGTGTCAAGTAGGTTTGAGACGTGTTATTAATCTTATTTTGTTTAAGATAGTGATTATCTCCCACATATGATACAATGATTGTAAGGGAGGAGCCACATTGTGGGTGGGGCGGGCAGCTCACCCTGACCCAGAAAAACCTCCAAGGGGGTAATGGGAACGTAGGTTGGTAGTGCCCACGCTAACTGCAGGTGGGCAGTGCCCTGAGTCAGGGTGGGTACTACTCGTGCCCCATCCAATCAGGGTACCTGGAGCCCAGTGGTGAATACTCTCTCTCTCTCTCTCTCTCTATCTATCTATCTCTCTATCTCTCTATCTCTCTCTATCTATCTATCTATCTATCTATCTATCTATCTATTTCTTTGACTCTGCTGACCCCACATCTCTCTCTCTCTCTCTCAATTACTTCGACTCCCCTGACCCACTTCTCTATCTCTCGCTCTTTCTCGACATTTTTTGTGCCCCTTCCCTGCTCCACTGATCCGGTCATCGTCCTTGATTCGAAGGAAGCCTCCGATGCACCGCGCGCAGGACCAAGTCCTCTCTCTCTCTCTCATTTCTTCTTTGGTCGGTACTCTGCACCAGGCCATTCGTCATCTGATTTATTCTTTTTCACATGCCCTTCTTTAAGATTAGGGTTTTTGGTGATTTTTTAATTAGTTTTTTGTTAGAGTTTTTTTTTTCAATTAGCATATGAAATTTAAAATGTTGTTCGTTAGGATGAGGATTTAGGTTTTTATTTACTTTGTCAAAGAGGCTCGCCGGTGAGCCCCCTCCCCCAGTTCAAAGAGGGACTTGACAGTTGCACTTATCTGCTTGGATCAAAAGAGTAATTTGGCAGGTAGGTACTTGGATTTGTAGCCGGATTTATCATCAATAAAGTCGGCAATACAAACCCCAATACATGGTTGAGGTTAACAAACAGATTGACCACGATCCAAATGAATTAGGATGATCTGCTGCTTCCCTTCCCAAAATCAGATGGATAATACTATCTCTTCAACGAGTATAAAAACGAGAATTTAACATGTAAAACGTGAAAATGAATTGTATAAGATCAAATTAAAAATGAGGATCCAAATCCAAATAAATATCCGATTAAAAATGTTGATACGAGTTTGATCCAGATCAGAAAAGTATTGTAATGGTAGGTCCAACATTAGAAAGCATGAGAAAGTTTTTGCTTACCTAAAGCATGAAAACGGATTGGATCAGAAACGATTAAAAATGAAGATCTGCTTTGAATTGCAAATGGATCAGTTCGGGTCAAAATTTAAATAAAGATCCGAACAAAACAAATGTTGATACCAGTCTGATCTGGATCAGAAATATATTCTAATGATAGATCCAAAACTGATCCAATTAGAAAGCTAGAGAAAGTTTTTGCTTCCCTCAAATCGTTCACAAACATGTGAGAATGAGAAATACTGCCCAAAAATCACAATAAAAACAAACACGAGAAAGTTATGCCTATGAATATTTATTATGTGAAACACTTGAGAAAACTATCACAACTGAAAAGCCCTGTGATCAAAACAATCATGCCCTATAACGAATTATCAATTGAGTATGACATATCCTTATATGATTGCAATTATGTGTAGAACTTCATTATTTTGTTTTATCATAAACAATCACATCACTTTTTATTTACACTTTTATTTATGTGAAATAGTTATATTGATGAAAGAAGCTATACACTTTTATATACAATTCATATGACATGTTAATTTAAAATCAAATCAATATCTTAAATTAACATATGAGACAATTTATAATCAATTAAAATATCTAAGCAAATCTAGATCGATCAGATTTTAAATAGTTTAGATTTTTAATTAAAAACAAATATATAATTATTATCAACAATCATTGACATGATTATAATTAAGATTGAAAATAAGATCAAGCTTATTTAAATAAGCAACTGAATTTACCAAAACATAAATTATTTGATTGTCATACAATTTCAAAAGACCTTGTTTTTGGCTTAAAAGACAAAATTTATAGAATTAAATAAGCTTTAAATACATAAAAAATTATGGAATTCTGACATAAGGTTGTAAAGTTATGACTTTAACAAGCTAATTATGTCAAGTGCTACCTGATTTCAAGTTACAATCCGACATAAATATAGGTATACGACCTAAGCACTAATTTGAGTAAATAATATACATAAATTGGTAACAACATAGAGAGAGAGAGAGATTACTTTTCACTGATCAAAGCTTCTTGTTTCATATTGATTTAAAAGGGAAAAAAATAAAGAATGAATAAACTTACTTTAACTTGGAACCCTATTAAAAGAGGACTAGGTTTAAGCTTTTGTATTTACCCTAGGTTTAGGAGTACACTGAATGCATTACAAGAAATCTGCATTATACTGGCACGCCCTGGCGGCAACGCCAGTGTAAAATGTGTTTTATTGAAGCATAAAGGAGTTGCATCAAATAAAAGGTTTATACTAGCAGAAGGAAACCCAATGCCAGTGAAAACATCTTTTTTGGTGTAACCCTACACTGCACGAGAAAAAAATAATGTTTCTTTGGCTCATCTTTAATTTGCAGCAAAAAAATGTTATTTTCACTGGCGCAACACACATATGTGCCAGTAAAGGCTTAATAAACTTTTTTCATTAGTTTTTTTTCTCACATATTTTCCTTTCATTTTTTCGTCTTTCAACCCTCACCTACTTCTCACCGCCCACTCATTATTCTCGCCATGTCCTTTCCTGCAATCGCTAGAGGTCTTGTAACCACCCTCCCCCTCTCTTATTTTGCAATCGTTGGAGGCCCTACAAATGATTTTCCTGTGGGTAGATTTATTATCCACAATAGGTCAGTTGGGGCCCAATAAATACGATCTTTCACACGTCTTTCAAACTTTGTGAGTCGATATTTTGATGACAATGATGCCCTCGCTGACAGTGTGTATTAGGGTTTTCAGCCTTTCAGGTGACATCGTTAACACCCCTGCCTCCCTCTCATTTTCTTCTTCTTCTTCTTCTTCTCTCTCTCTGCAGACAAAGCTGTTGTAGAGGAGGTGCAAGATGATAATCTGAGGTTAAATAGGTGATTTTCTTTGATTTGTTCATAGTGAGACACAAGCGATTGGCTTTTCTTTGTTTTTGTTTGTCTAAATCTACTTGTCTAGTGATTTTAATGTGGCTTAATCACATAGATAGTCCATTGTATTTAGTATGTCTTGGTTCTCATTTGGAACCCCTGATCAACATGCACTTATGGGCATACACATGTATATATCCAATTTTTACAATCTAATGCACAAACACATACATGTCATATTTTATTGGCATTGAAGTTACATGCCATGTGCAAGCATCAAATCTTAAATTATATTATGGCCTCATATTGCACATCCCAATAATATGTACATTCATAACCCCCTATACATCTCATACATAGCTAGTGCATGTCATAACATCATATGCACATCATACACATGCTATACCTAATAAACACATACTGAGCATCATATCATAATAAACATGCACAACATAATATGTATATTCATAACCACATGCATATTTACCAAAATTGGTTTCTTCAAAAACCTAAAATTCCCAAAAATTCACACACCAATGACAAGGCATCCATGCATAATGCAATCAAATTTTCACCTGAATTTTTTTCTGTAATCACTTCTATATGTTTGAAATTTCTTATCAAAATCTTAGTTTTTTAGGATTTACAGTTTGGGAGAAACAATTCATTCTTTCGGGTCATTCGGGATAAAAATACCCTGAAACCACACAAAGATTCGCAGGTATTCACCAAGCAAGCACAAACACTTATCCATCGATTTCTAGATTTATAAGCATCTCAAATACAATATTAGATTCATAACTACATGTAATACCAAAGAAATTTTAATGATAAATTCAGGATTTTTACGTAAAATTATGCGAGTTCAGATCTGAGAGCAACTTAAACCTGTTGAGTTCGGATTTGATGTGGGTTATAACAAAACATACCATATATTCAGTCTGGACTGAAAATGGAGCGATACAGACTCTATAGGATCAATCCGTATGAGATTCTAATTAATCAAGAATCTAGAAACCCCATTTGATCAAAATGAGTCAAGTACATACACAGGTTTAGATGAATATCCAAACCATCCAAGCCCAGAAGGGCATGTAAGAAGAACAGAGGAATGAAGGGCAAGAGAAAAAAAAAGTTCTTAAAAAAAATTTAAAGAAAAAGTCATAAGTAAAAAGTTCATTTTTCAAAAAAAAGGACACCCCGCCCCGTTGAGATGCTGCCATGCTGCAGGTCCTCTCTATCGCCTTATCCCTTCCATCTCTCTCCTTTCTCTCCACGTAAGTCGATACACCCTCCTTTTTATATTGTTTTTTTAATATTTTTCTCATTCTCTTTCCATTTAAACTGTCCTTTTCTCCCTTTTAATATTCATCTCTCACATAAGAGATCACACTCTCTCTCTTTTCAATTTATGATACTTCACACCCGTACACATCACTCCCCTTCTCTTTTATCTCTCTCATACTTCATAAGACCCCCCACCCACCTCCTTCTCTCAAACACTCCCTTTGTCACATTTATTTATTTATTTATGAGACCACCATCACCGCCCATCCCCCCTCTCTTGTCTTGCTGACACCACCATCACCACGCACACCACCTCCTGTCAGAGTCCACGATGCCGCCGTTAGAAAGAAACTCCCGCCGGTCACCTACCACTGAGCTATCTCTTTCTTACTCCCTCTTGTTCACCCGACACCACCACCCGTCAGATTCTCCTTGCACAACCCACCGCCAAACTCCCTTTTCTCGACTGCCATCCTCCTCCCTCTCTCTTAACCGAGATCTCTCGGCTCTCCCTCATCTCAACCTCTCATCTTCCGCCCTCTACAGATCTGCGGTGAAGGAGGAAGAGGGAAAAGAAATGAAGAGGGAAAGAAGGAAATACAGGAAAAAGGGAAAAGAAAAATAAAAGAAGAAGAAAAAGAAAAAGAAGGGTTGCAACTGTGCACCGCCACTACCATCAAGGGTATGGACCCTGCTGATGCCGACAGTGACCCATTATAACTGTCATCATATCACTTCTGCCTCAAGATCTATGTTGCACATCACCTCGAGATTCATGTCTCATGTTACTTCGTAAATTATGCATTGCCTCAAGATTCAAGCATGTTGCCTTGGGAACTGTAGTGTTTCTTCCCTATACACATGTTGACTCATGCTCCACCCCACAGTTTGCATCATTGTCGTTGCTTTGTTTGTTGTGCCGAACACATGACACATTATTTTAGAGGTATAATTCGCAAATCTCTATCAGGGCTTGAGGTACGATACTCCTACTCTACTGGGTTCTTAATTATACACAGTATGTGTAAGTAGTTACTTGTAGATGCTTCAAAACCTAAAAACAATCTTTTTGGATTAGCAAATTAGTCAGAATATAATATTTAACTAACTGAAGTTGGGTTTGGCAGACGAGATATATAATTATAAAACTGGGTTTATCTGAAATGTTTTGAAGTGCATGATTTTGCACGTTGAACTCTAAAATATAAAAAAATAAAATCAGAATAATTTATTAATTGGTTGCAGGTAGTGGTGAATCTTTGTGTGAGCATATGCCAACAAGGCATACATATTGAATGCTTATGATATGCAATAATATGTATGCAAATACAACATAGTATGTGATTGCTTGATTATACGGGTGTGCCCAGGGTGTACATACTCGTTGCACTCAATTTTTGAGGTTGGGCTCTTGTTACAACGTGTTTTCTTCGTGAAATATGCCCTAGTGAGTCATTACAGTTTTGCGCTTGTGCTCAGGTGGGCCCTCTAGTGCTTAGTTCGGTTGGTGTGCCATCCTGGTTAATACTTATATCGTTGGAGAAATTCGAGTGGATCAGAATATTCACAAGACATGTGTTTTGGGTAGTTTGCTTTTACTGAATATCATTGTGATATGATACATACGTATGTAGTTGATGCTTACATACAAATGTTTTCATATTGCGTTTCATATGCAATTGAGTCATAAGTACCAATGTTATTGTATTGTGATTGTGTGTATGCAGTTAAGACATACATATAAATGCTTACATAAATTGATGTGTATATATGCAACTAGCATACGTACGATGAATGTGATGTATGTTTATTATTATACGCGAATTATGGGATGATGTATGAAATGAAACAGAATGTATGAATACATGCATTAAAAAGCAACTGTATAGACTTGTTTGCATGCATTAAAAGATATATGTTTAGGGTTTATTGAATAATTATGGGTGGATGACATATTTGTTATGGTTTAACGTTTATACGTAACGAGCATCAACTCTTATGATGGTTTCAAATACAAAAACTCATGATGCATGATTGATATTTGCAAATGTGGCGAATGATGAGTTACAAAGGTGATGCATGTTTGAAATATATGTTTCGTATTTGGTATTGACTTCAATAATTATTTTGTATACCAGAATTATATTTATACATTAAATCATATACATGTGACAAGCTTGATCTATACATGAAGTGCGTGATAGAATAGTATGAATTTATGGGTGTTGACCCAAGTTATTTCTTGATGAGTTAAATTTCTATTATTCATGATTTAATTTGCTTTCTGACATTTGTGATGCATGATATGTATAATTGAATAACATAAAATTCATAGGCAATTATTATCAGATAACTGCTTAACATGTTCGTTTAGTTGTGAAATGACATGTATTGAGAAGTTCTCAAAAATTAAGAAATTTATACATATGCGCATCACTCTAAAAGATGGTGTAACATTAGCTCATGCTATTGAGGCCAAGCAAGTGGGTCAAATGTGAATATGTGTTTGCACCAACCCTGTAAAAATTGTGGTCCCATCGGATATAGACTATTATAGTCTCATCAGGTCAAATGTAAATTTGTTTTCTACCATGATAGTTTCAGAAGACTTTAAGCTCTGATAAATGCGGCAAAGTTTGAGCTACAGTTGTATGACTATAGTAGTATGTCTACAATGTTCCAATCCAAGGGATGACGTAACATGTTCCAAACTTTGGTGTTAGTCTCTTGTTCTTCTTGAGATTAAAATGTAAAAAATATAAATTTTGTGAATGAACACCTCAAGAGAGACATGAGTACCCACAGTTGGCCGGACATGGGCTTCAAGATAACATAATAAAATTTAAGTTTAATGTTTACAAGTACTACATGAATTGCAAAAAAAATTAATTAAAAAAATGGAAAACTATTCATACATAAGGTAAGTCATGGCATGACTGCATAGTTGTATGCATTTAAACTGTTCATGAGTATATTTGTATGTTTAAATTGATATTTGCATAATTGTATGCATGAAATATGTGTGAGCATGATTAAATGCTTAAATGAGATATATGCTTAACTGTTTACATGGATTAATATACAAGCATATGATTGCATTCGAATTACTTTTATGCATAATTGTATGCTCGAATACAGATGCATATGTTTATATGTTTGAACTGTATGTATACTTACGCATAATAAGATGCATAAGTTGTATGCTTTGTTTATGCATCGATGTTTGTGTAAGATTGTAGGCCTAAGCATATATAAATATATATGCGTATTGTATGTGATATACACACGTGAGTGTCCATGAATGAAATGTTTGTTGAGACCTAGTATGGGTCAACAGAATTGTGCCGAGACATGATGTGTCTCACGTTCTGTTTCTTTTCTTTTTTTTAGCTCTGTGAGAATAAGCATATGAATGTCGAGGGACACGAGGACTGTTGTATTGGACTGCACCATTCTGTCATTTTTTTTTGGTATTTTGTGTATAAACTTTAAAATTTTATTTATGATATAAATGAAATCATTTTGTGATATCTGAATTGTAATGGTTTGATTCTAACTCTGTGATGTGCGCGAGTTTGAGGATGATTTTGAATTGGTTCAAAAAAGTCTTTTACTGTGTTTCAGAAACAAAAATCCTCCTAGTCAAGGCAGGGCCTTACAACATTGGTATCTAACATGCTATACAAAAAGGTATTCAGATCATAATATCAAAACAACACCTGAAATCACATGTATTTGGCATAGAAAAGTTGATTTTCCAAAAGAACACATTCATAAGCCCAAAATGAATTCTCATAAATAGTTTTCAGATATTCAGTCATCCATACACAACCAATAACTGTTTAAGCATCAAACAAAAATCAATTCATGATCTTCATAAATTAATTCAACCCATAAAATAAATCCTAAATCACAAAAGAATATGTTTTCTCCAAAACAAGGTTTCTAACCACCAAAATCATTTTTCATCAGTTGGGATTTATTTTTGGATGTTATATCAATCATACACATATAATATCTAACATGAATATGAATTAACACATGCTAAACATAAATTAATTTAGCACAAACATAAATAAAATCATGTAAACTATTTTTCTCAAAAAAGACTCCCATAATCAGTTTTAGCATATATAAATTTATTTTTGTATTTCTAATTCAGCATATTGTACATGAACATCAATACATAAACCATGAAAATAGTTTTTTTTCTCTTCAAACGAGGGTTCCAAAACCTAAAAATTGATTTTTCAAATTTAAGGTTTTTTTTTAATTTTTTTAATATCAATCAAGTGTGTACCACAATTATCAATTTTAACATGATTCTAACATCATACATGATGATTATGTTCAAATATAACATCAATCATAAAGTTAAAATAACCAAACATAATTTTCACATGACATAACTTGATTTATAGAGTTTTTCTCAAAACCATTTTGGAGTTTCTTAAAATCTCCAATCACAACATGATGTCAGACCATGCATAAAGCAAGGGTTGATAACGAATTAATACACCATCTGAAATTTTATCCACTGTGCACATGCACCTTGGCACTATGCATGCACGAAAACTGGAGTGCAACTACACCATACATAGGTTTCTTCATAAAAATTTTACCAAACCATGCATTCTAGATTTTTTTATTCATCATGGATTCATCATATACATACATGTAAAATCTAAGCATGATGGATTTAAATAAAACAATCTCATAACATGGATCAACACACGATTCACACTAAGAAATTCAAAGTCTCATAAAACCCAATTTTTTAAAAGAAAGCATTTAAGGACCAAAATTTGGTTTTTATAAAATGGATAAAACGGGGGGGGGGGGGGGGTGAGAATGTGGTCTTATATAGGCTTATAAGAAGAGAAAAAAGGGAAGAGATAGAGAATTGGAAAAAAAAGAAAGAAAGGATAGAAGGGGGTCTGAGAATGTGGTCTTATATAGGCTCTATGACTTCCCAAATCCCATAAGGAAGGTCTCTTAAGCCTTTTAGTTGGATTCCTAATTGGTTTAAGAAAGTCCAAGCCAATTAGGATTCTCAACCATTTTAATTATTTTATTTTATTTTTATTATTTAATTGACTCAGTTAACTTAGGAAGGTAGGTAGAGACGTCCCACCCCATTGAGATATTTGTTTACAAGTGGAGTCCATTCTTTCATGTATTTCATATGGACTCCCTTCCATGTAGGAGGGCCCACCTAAGTCTATGCTTAGTAAAAAAATAAAAATATCTCAAGTTTCCTAATTAATTAAACTACTTCTAAAATTAGAAAACTTTGTAATTATCTTTCACTTAATCAAAGCAGAATCCTAAGCAATTAGAAACTTAGAAAGTAAATTTTTTTTAGCCAAGTAAGATGGAGCATCCCACCCTCTTGGGATTCCTATTTGCTTAATTAAATGAACTACTACCAATTCAAATCCAATTAGTTTCTTATTTTAAATTTCAAATCCAATTTAGATCCAATTATGTCTACATTTTAAATCCAAGTCTAAATTTAATTCAGATCTAAATTCAAATGTCAAATCCATATTCACATCTAATTAAATCCAAATTCAAATTCATGTTTAATTAAGTCCAAACTCAAATTTATGTGAAATTAAATCTAAAGGAGAAATCACAATGTCAGTAAAGAGAAATCACCCAAGGATTTGATAAAAACTGTGAAGCATGCATCACACATACTTGCAATAGACCCAACATTGTCTCTCTGCCAGTTAGACAATTTGATATGCACAGGGGCATGTAGTTATATTAAAATACAATGATTGATAAGCACACTCATCAATAGCCTTCAAGATAATATTGGCTTATGCTAAGTTTGGTTTTAGACAACCATTGTGTCTTATATTGAAAAAATATTTCTATGTATTGGATGAGCAAAGCTTTTTTGGCACTTGTAACAATGACTTGTCAAACCTCTAGTACATCTTTAAATGTGCTATCAGTTAGTATAGTGATAAATATACATGCATTGAGTCAAAGTCATGATTTTTCAAACAAGTTTTTTGTAAATATTTTTTTTGAAACATGTTTATATTAATTACTGTGTTTTGTTAAGTTTTGGTTTTGGTATCCTCAAACTCTCTATAACTTTTGAAGTTATTTTAATTAAAAATGTTACGTAATGAAGGATGAACTTGTTAACTAAAAAAGTGTAGTTGAAAGTTGGCAACATCTGGGATTCATTTTCTAAATGGAAGACTAGAGTCCTCATACTTTATAAATAAAAAGTACCACCTTAGAGAGACGTAATAGAGAAATCCTTCTGGGTATTCAAGAGGAATGTTCAGTTCTGCCCCATTACTACAAAAAATTCCACTTTTATTGACACAATGGCTACACCAATAAAAACCTCACCGGTAAAAGTTTTACCGACACAATTTACATTTGATATTGAAAATCCTTTTTACTAGCATAATTTTTGCGCTAGTAAAAATCTTTTCACTGATGCAACTATTGCGCCGATGAAAATATTTTCGCTAGCGTAAAAACTATGCTAGTAAAAATCTTTTTCATTGGCACAACTACTGCGCCAGTAAAAATGGATTTACCGACACAACTACTAAGCCAGTGAAAGTTTTTCACTGGTGTAGGCAGTGCGCCAGTGAAAGTGTTTTCTTTGAAAAAAATTGTAATTGCACGTACATGTGCATGAGAAATCAATACAAACTTAAAATTATACAACAACAACAAACAACAAAACAACACCAACACCAACAACAACTACGCCTTCATCCCAAAACAATTGGGGTTGGCGATATGAACCAAAAAAGAAAATCATTTTGGGTCTTCCACATGAATCCTTCTCCTCCAATCATTTCTATCCAATGCCACGTCCTTGGTGAGGTTCAAAGCATTTATATCCTTTCCTATCATCTCCATCCATGTCTTCCTAGGCCTACCCCGACCTTTTTTAACTAATATATTTTCCCATTTCTCCATCATTCTAACTGGAGCATCATTAGGCCTTCGCCGAATATGTCCAAACCACCGTAAACGATTCTCTCTCATCTTATTTTCAATGAGTACAACAGCTACCTTCTTACGTATCTTGTCATTCTGAATCTTATCTTTTATTATATTTCCACACATCCATCTAAGCATACGCATCTCAGCTACACTCATTTTTTGAATATGATGTCTCTTGGCAGCCCAACATTCCATACCATATAGTAAAGCGGGCCTAATAGTCGTCCTATAAAACTTTTCCTTCAACCGTAATGATATTCTACGATCGCACAACACTCTAGTTGCACTTTTCCATTTCATCCACCCAACCTTTATCCTATGATTTACATCTCCATCAATTTCTCCATACTTTTGAATGATAGATCCCAAATATTTGAAACAATCATCCACCAATATTTCTTGCTTACCAAGCTTCACTACACTGCCATCACTACTTCGTTGCTTACTAAACCGACATTCCATATATTATGTCTTACTCTTACTCAACTTAAAACCTCTTGCTTCCAATGTTTGTCTCCATAATTCTAACTTAGCATTAACCTCAGCTCTAGACTCATCAATCAAAACAATATCATCAGCAAATAACATACACCACGACACATTTTCTTGAATTGATCTCGTAAGCTCATCCATCACTATAGCAAATAGGAAAGGGCTTAAAGCAGATCCTTGATGTAACCCAACCATTATAGGAAAATTGGTTGTCACCCCTCCACATGTGCGAACACTGGTTACTACTCCTTCATACATATCTTTAATTATACTAATGTACTTGAGAGAAACACCTTTCTTCATCATTGTCCACCAGAGAACGTCCCTAGGTACTCTATCATATGCCTTCTCCAAATCAATAAAAATTAAGGCAGGAAACAACATCTGACAATACCATGCTGCATTTGGATCATTTGTGTCCTTGCACATTGGAGGTTTATTCTCAGGCCTGCTCTGGTAGCAGTTATTAGAAGTAGCCATCACATAATCTGGCAATAAATGCTATAGCTCCAATGAGTTGTGCAAGAGCCAATCCTTGAAAACCGAGACAACATTCTGGGTACGTGCTCAAATTTACAAAGTAATGAAAATCTTACCTTTCCATATACCAGCATCCTCTTCATTCTTCTGGTTCTGGTAAACCGAGGTAGTAGACCATACAAAATAACCACCTGGATGCAATACTCGATTCAGATCCAGCAGAAGTGCACCACCTGTAGGTACATGCAATCAAGTTTTTGTTTTGGTAGGTCAGAGGGAAGTCAAGTGCAAGTATTCAGTGTGCCACAATGATACACTGTTTGTTTCAACAAATGGACCAAAGGGAAAGAAAAACTTCCATTAAAAAACAAACAGCAGGAGGCTGACATGCGGAATACTATTGTGATAGCTAGAATATTAGTTGTTAGAGGCTGACATATGGCTGAAGAGGTATATATATATCATACTATTCATGCAGTACTTCTGGAGTTGTTAAAGTTGTAATATTGTTTACCAAAGGGCGTCTAGGTAAATCTTGAGACCTAGCTGACAATCTAATAAATATCTTGGAGGTCAATGCCCAACATAATGCAAATATGTTGCATGGTACAGAACTTTGCAATTTGATGTTGTAGTCATATACAATGGTCAAACTAAACAAGGAATAAGAGCTTGAATATTCACATTCATTTGCATGATGTTGCTGCAATCATTAATGATGCTGAACATGTTGCATTACCAGCTAGCAAAGCTTTGGCAAGCACCCACTATGAAAGTATGAATAAAAAAAATCTAAAATGAAAACTTGGAACTCGCCACAGGGGAAAAAAATACCACAAATGGGAAAAAATGAGTTGCAAGAGCAGATGCAATCAGATCAGCACCATCAAGTCTGAATAAAAATGATAAAAAATAAAAGAATATTACAATAAAATACCTTTAATGTTATTTCATAAAAATCTAGTCAACATAGAAAGTTATTAGTTATTACAATAAAATACCTTTAATGAATGAGAATATACCTGGCTGGTTTGACCTTCTTATAATCCATCGAAAGGGCTTTCTGAACCCACCTGACAGACCCATGATGAAGTTAGCAACAATTTTTGCTGTGAGATTTTGGTCCAAAAGCATATTTCCAGCCTCCTTTAAGTCATTACCAAAAATTCCAGGTATAACTCCTTTGCATGTGCAAGAATTTGACACCCCTTGCTATGCCCATTGCAGTGGATACTTAATTTGTGGCCAATTTAAAATATTTTCCTGTACACTAGAATAGCAGAAGGTGGTATTTTGAGTCGGAGGAAATGAACCAAATATCTGATTACAAGCATAGAAATCTAATCATAGGACTGCAGTTCCATTTATCACTCTAAACTATGGAATTGGATACCCAGCCCTGGGAACTGCAGGAAAAAAGGAACATTAGAATCAGGAAAGAAAACTAACCAGGCTCGTATTTCATAAGGTTCCCTTGGTGCCTCCCAACGCTGGCCTTCATTTAATATCTAGCAGTATAAACAAGAGCAGTCAAGATTGAGAACAATCAGGTTCTAGTAACCAAAATAAAAATAAAAAAGCACTATAAGTAGACCACTTTGAAGATAGCATCATATAATACCAGCAGAAATGGATAAGGTTTAAGCATATCATGATTTCTAGGCAACAATTTTAAGTTCTACATACAAGATCTGTAAATGCACATTCTTCATGTCCAAGGTGAGCTCATATGGTTAGGCCAATTAATCTGTCTGGACAACACATTTTGCTCCATCAAAGACCTTAATATGTGTTAAATTCACGTTGCAATTTCAAGTACCAGGAAAGCACCAAGCTTGCATAAACTGGCACTACAAGAAATTCGATCTTCAAACCCTTATGACAGTGAAGAAGAAAACAAGTTGGCACCATGTATTGAAGGAACAAATAAATCTATAAATGAAGTTAAGAGACAATATAGATCTTACAATTCCAACAGGTTCTAACAACACACCCAACTAGGTATCATGGTTGGGCCATGCTCTTTTTATGATTAGGCATCTCTTACCAAGATAATTATCAAAATATTACAGCTTAACCTTTCAGATTTATTTGACAGGATCAAGCATATGAAGCATGTGATTCATGTCAATGACAGATGCTAAACGGACACTTTACAAGCTTAAAAGAAGGTTAAGCATATCTCAAACAAGAAAGAAAACATTACACTACCTGAGTCTTCTTTAGACCATTTGGAGACGTATAACTGCATGAATTTGATGGCGATCTGTCTGCATTTACAGAGGCTGATTGAACCCCAACTGGCCTACTACCATTGAGTGCACGCTTTTCAGTCTCCAGTGAAAATGAACTTGGAATTGTGGGGCTTGATCGAATGTTTCTAGTATTATCTGCACATAAAAGAAACACCATTTACATATGGCTATGCAATTACATTATTAAATTCTCTTATCTACCATATCCATTCTTGCCATACCATTCAGAGGAGAAGTCAATCTTTTATGATTCCCACAAGATTCATATTTAATTGCCCCAGTTTCGTCTCCCCTGCAGTCTTTTGAAAGTTTCTCAGAAGCTAAATGTTTTGAACTTTTTGTGGCATCGTCCCTTGTTTTCATTTTCAATCCACAAAGAACCAACTTTTCCAGAAATGTTGTCCTCACTTTCAACTTTTACTTGGTGGTGTCCTGGTGCAGCTTGATTCTGACTGATCATCTTATCTGCCTCGTTTTTCTCCGGAGTAGCCTGTGATTCAACCATGGTGCAGTCAGGTTGCAGATGCAGTGCTTGTCTCTCCATGCCCATACTGCCAGTTTATCTTCTAGAAACACCAAAAAAGCAAAATACCTTATCATAAGATTGTATTAGACTCCGGTTACAAAAATAACTAGCATATATTGGCATCTTATCATTACACCAAATATATGCCTTTTCATTAAGCAATTCCTAGGAGAGAGAAAATTTATAATTCACCAATGGCAGGCACGGTATATAGTACAGAAAAGTCTCCAAAAAATTACATAATTCAAATCTGCAGCTCAGTCATCAACAACACAAAACAGTCTGTAAGAGTCCATTACGGCAATAGGCCAACAACTCTAACACAATGAAAACAATAGCTGTATTGCCAAAAGACTAGCATAGAAGAAGCGTGTTAAGTATGAAACAGCAAATTAAAGGACAGAATAGTCGGCTAAAACAGCACAGTTGAAGCAGGCTATAAATAGAAGACTACCTCCAGTCTGCAGCTAGGATCACCACTAAGTATGAGAATAGAAGTGTTCCATAAAAAAAAAGTATGAGATTAGAAGTGACAATGCTATCAATGAGGGAGACAACTGATCCAGCCTCTGATTTTTTTAAAATGGAGAGAGAAGCAAAGAAATGCTTCATAGTATGGATGATAAATTGGAATTTTAAAGACTTATAGAAGAACAAATCGGCTCATCAAATGGAACTTACTTCAAGTACTCTTTTGGTTAACTTATAAAAAAAAGCTATGATTTCGAATTATGATAATCATTGGACATGATTCTGAATTAACTCTGCTATTTTCCATATAAAGAAAATATGCTAAAACTTGAGCAATTGAATTGCCATAAATTATATAAGAAAACAGAGGAGAGAACACATCTATGCTGCCACATAATAGATAAAACTGGTAAAATGATGCCTAACTTACCACAATTTACACAAGCAGTGGCAGATCATATAAACTAAAAAACGAAACGGCAATAAAGAGCTATGAAATAAAAAAATAAAAAACTGTAAGTTAAATGAAATCTTAAAAAAAAATAATAAAACACACACACACACACATATATATATATATATATATATAGACAGAGAGAGAGAGAGAGAGAGAGAGAGAGCAATGATCATGAAGACTAAGAACACGAATTCCCACCGATTCTTTCAGCCAAAACAAAATGCATCCCATCAAGAACACAAAAGAACACACATTTAAGTCGATTCTTTCTTCGTCGCAAGAGAACGCAAAGATCACATCCTCATGAGATAAAAAAACCTCGCATTCCAACCCGATTTCTTCAATGCAGCCAAAAGGAGAGCAAAAAATCTCTGTTTCCAATGGATATTCACAACGAACACAAAAAAATTCTAAATCTCCCAAAAATGGCCTTAATAAAGTTAGCCTCATTCGGGATTCTGAGTACACCTCATGGTATACTGTACCGGAAGTCCCAGGCAGTGTGGCAAATATCGCGAGATTTACGAAAATCTAGCGATAATATCGCGAGTAATTGTCTGAAAGTTTAAAACGGCAATTTCTCATGAGATTTTCAAAATATACATTTTAAACGGCTATTTATCACAAAAAATAGTGTATTTTTAATTTTAAATAATTTTTATTAATATTTTCTTATAAAAAATAATTTTTATATTTTTTAATTTATTTTTTTATTGCTGAGATTTTGTCAAAAAAACATGAGATTTATGAAATTTTTTTAATTTCTCCCGAGTTTTTGAAAATTGAGAAATTGTCTATAAAAACGTTTGTCACTATGATCCCAGGTCTACTTTGAAGAAGGTAGGTGATGCCAAACTTATTGAATTATTAAAATGTTAAAAATGCTTTGAGTGATAATTACTCGATTGGTTCCTGGTCATTGGAGTTAGGGGGCGGATTACCAATATTTGTTTTAGGTGGTATGTCCAGTCTTTCTACAAAAGTGTAGGATCGATCCTGTTTGGTTTGTCACTGGATGAACTTCTCTTGATCATGGATTGCTATCGTGGGCACTCGACTCAATGAGTCACTTAGAAAAAATTAAAATACATAGCATAATAAATACCCAAGTGATCTCGTTTATTTTTTTAGGATACCTTTCGAGTACCCGATAGAGTTGGTAAGCAAAAAAAATAATGCATTAGTTGAGTAGATACACTTTTCGATTATGAATATCATGCATGTTTGGAAAGCATGCATTTGATAATGTTAATATTTAATTAATAATATGTTCCGGTAATATGTCACCTAAGTTTAACTCATGTCATTATCATTGTTTATGTTATGAATTAATGTTGAAAACTTGTATGCTTAGTACTTTATATGCATGCTTTATTAGAGTATTTCTCACAGACTTGAAGTCTGACCCTCTTATATTTTATATAAATATAGGTAACTAGTAAACAAGTTGGAATGGATGCGGGATGCTGTGGGGGTGTCATGTGAACCAACTATTTAGCTAGATTCTAAGAATTTTGCTTGAATGACTGTCTTAAAAAGTTGTTTTATGAATAATTAATTAATTTATTTTATGAATGATATAAACCGATTTAATGGAATGGTGATGATATATTTGAATACATGTAACCCATTCAAAGTTTTACCCAAGTCTAAATAAATGTTTTTCATTGTGGTATATATATATATTTTTACATATTTTTAGGTTAAAATTTTAGGGCATTACACTTCATTTTTAGAAGACTATAGTAGAAAAAATAAAATAAGATACACACAATCACCCTAACTCACTCAAGATTTACTCTAACCTCGTAGGTAAGACATCAAAGACATTGTAGTTTTGAGGTTTGGGTTTTTTTGGTGTTCAAATTGACACAACTTATAAATTTTTAGATTAGGTAACCAAAACTGATAAAAACAAAAATAAAATCTTAGATAAGTCATAGTTGCATGCAATACCAAAACAAATAGTTCATGAACATAATCAAGGCCATATTTGAAAAATTCATGGTTTTCATTAAAAGTTACAAAAGGCCATTCAAAATATCGGTGTTGTATTAAGCCTTGTCATCAGGGCCCTCCAACCGATAATGAAGGATGGCGACAATGACTCTCATGGAAGATTCAATGACTAAATTGGCACGACCATGAACTATTCAAAAATTGACGGCCAACAATTCCATATGGTTGGGCATGCCCGCTGAAAATTTTTGTTGGTTATGCAGGATGGGAACGTAACCTGGCTAGTGTTATTTTGCTGTAGTTAAGTTTGTTTTCCAGGTTCTCACATGTTTTCAATGGTGCACTGATGCGAGTCCTATTGGTGGGGGCATGAGGTTGGATAGCGGATCAGGTCCAAGGAATCTTGGACAAAATTAAAACTGTCTACGGTATCTCGAATGCCATCCATCATCAAGATGTACGGCATGCACCCATGTCAAAAAAGGATGGTCCCCACCCAGATGGGTCTCACAAAAATTTTAGATGCCGTTACGGCAACAATGGTTAAGAAAAGAATGGATGGCTGAAATTTGTCCAATCCAACACAATAAGCTTTGATAGTTTCTGGGTGCCATTGATCTTGATCATCGATCCAAAGTACCTTGGACCTGATCTGCTTTCGTGAAGTTGGAGGAACCAAATGCAGAATCAGTGTCGCAACTATCGGAGAATATCTTGAAGGGTTGAGAAAGCTACCTTCTTGAGGACTTGAGATTTCTTGAAATTCCATACAAATTTCGTGGTTTATTCGATGATCATGAGATTGTTCCCTGAACGAGAGCCCAAAAATTGAATCAGATAAAAAAGCTAGATCTTGCTACGAGTTTGATTCGTACGGGCAATTAACCACTATCTATTTTGAAGGAATAAGATCAACATTAGTACCAATCTTGGTAATTCTGCTGCACCTGCAATCCCCAGCCAAGACAGTGGGCAAAGTGGGGGATGCAGTACATGTAGTAGGCGCATTGTTGCAACTATAGGGGGTGACAATTGGTTCAGACTTCAGACCTAGGTAGGATCAAACTTGAGAGTTGAGATGCCTGGGTCCGATCAGACCCTCCATAAGAGAAATGGATTCTTGCGTCCTCGTTTCTCTTTGAACTTTTTTTTTTTTTGAATTTATAACTCGAAAGAACAGCACCCGGCACAAAAATCTGATCGCACTGGCTCAGCCTGCTATACCTATGGTGTCATACAGGCAGTGTAAAACTCTGAGGCTGGGAACCCTGCCCCCATAGGTTAGCTTGCACGGAAGGGTGACACCCATGGAATCAAACCTTGACTGCCCGTCTACCAGCTAAGGCCCCTTGGCGCATTTTTTCAAACTTCATCCCGTGTCCTCACGGCCGAGTATCTTTGTGACGTAGTAACTCTAGACCTAGTGGGGAAGAACTTCGAATGAGCAGTAACTAAGGCATCGAGCGTCACCATCTTCTCCCCCGTGTATTCCTTCCCCACCTCTCTTCTTCTCCAAAACACTTGCCAAAATGCACCGCTATCATCATCCAAATTCTCCACTGAATCGATTTTAGCACCACCCATAAAGCGTCTCTGTCCACCACCACCATCATCATCCCCACTATGAACTTGGTTTCTCGTTTCAGCCACCACCATCATCATCCCCACTATGCTCTGTTTTCAGGTTACCTCTTCGTTTCCTTCAGCAATGCATTAATAATTCTCATCTTTCTTAATTTTATACAAGTATTCATCATAAGTTTTGAATCATCTGTTCCAAACTATGCTCTTTTTACTCTCTTTCTTTTGAAAGCAATTTCCTGGTTTACTTTATCAATGCCCTTGATTGATCCCTTCACAGTTTATATCCTTCCGAAATTTCAAGCTAATATTCACAACAATTCTGGGACCTTTGATTTCAAGTAGTTGGTCACTGCTTTTATGTGTTCTGCACCATACTGCATCTTTTCTACGCAAGCAGTTATGTGGAACAGAATCTCAAGTTAAAGCTTGAATAATCGCAAAATTGAACTTAATTCTGCATGCTATTTGTCTAAATCTTGATTACCTTTTCAATCAATGGGTATCAAATTCTTTTATAATTCACATTAAGGTCTGGTAAATGAGCTGCTAGTGGATTTGTATGCAGTCCTGCTTTAGTTTTGCATTTGAGGACGTAACTAATGTTGCTGATTTCTACATTGCTTTTATCAGCTTATTTATTTGTCAGGTTTCAACTTTCTTATATAGGTTTTCTTTTGCTTCCCTTGCTTTCATGCAACTGGCTGCTACTATTTTTATGTAAAAAATGAACTTGATAATTGCAAGACCTTGTTCATATTTATGTATTGTCACTTGATGAATGCTAGTTGGTTGGTCGTTGATGTTTCTTTCATATGGTTCACTTTAGTTGTTAACCTTGAACTAATTGTAGGTGAGGTCGAGGTTCCTCTTCGTCTTTTTTTTTTTGTCTTCAAATGAAGCTTAAGACTAACTGTTAAGTCATATGGTACTTTAAAATATTTAAAGTTTTTCTGTTTCTATTTTTTAGGCATTATTCTTGCATTTCAGCTTTTAAGTTTCAAAGGTGGGAATCATTCTTCCAATTGTATGTACTCAGTTGCATGGCACTCTCTCTTCATATATTTCTGGAGCTGTAGGAGGCTAGGTTTTCTTCGTTTGTTTAAGGTTTTGCTAGTGAAAATCTCCTATTTGACTTTGGACATTTGGGGGAGGCTTGTGATAAACTGACAGGCCCAGTTTTAGCCTAAATGATGAAGTCATCAGGACTTTGTACAATACAGCAGCCATAATTAGATTGTTGGGAGTGGTAGGCGTGATGGTCGAAGTTAGAATGTGATGAACGACAGGGTGGTTAAATGTGGTGCAACTAAATTTGTACTGATGCTCTGGTCTGCTGGAAACAATATCCACAATGAACAAAGAGATAATGAGAAGGTTAATACGATCGAGGGCTGGGTGAAAACTGCTCTTGATGATAAGTTCTTGGACTTATCTCAATCTTTGTATAATAAATTTCGTTAGATTTGGTCAAAGCTTATTCAAAATGGTTCCTGATTATATGATTTTTTTAAACAAATACTAGAACATCTGTGTGTGTGTGGATAATGGTTTGTTACTTGCTGACTGTAATGATAAATGTTCAGACAGAATCGCTTTATCAGGGGAGCCTGAGAAAGCGATTCTAAAAGCCCTGAAGTCGGCTGTGATTTTCTAATCATTCTGATTCGAATTCACAGCAACCCGTGAGATTTCTCACGGGTTGCCATGGGATTTCAAATCTTTTTGGATTCCAAATCAGAGTGCGAGTTGAGGGGCCGAATGTACCCTAAATGTCAAGATAGAAAAACATAAAAGTTGCATAATAAGCCGAATTATCTTCGATAGTCTCTCTCATGGTAAGTCTTAAAAAGTGGAGTTAAAAGCAACGTTGTCAGTGGCCAATTCTCAAGTGAATCGTTCTGAATTGGCCAAAAAATAATTAAAAGATATTATTTATCAATCAGAACGTGGCACATGTTAAAATAATATTAAAATTTTATTTTTATGCTATTTTCACATTTATTAAAAAATTAACCTATTAAGGTCAGTATGGTATCGATTTTCTGGTGATACGATATGTATCGGCCGATGCACCGATAGTGACAACACTGGTTAAAAGGGTTTTAGATTAAAGTGTGTTCTAAAAAAGATCTCTACTACGCAAAGAGACAATAGTAACCGAGTATTCTGGTAGAAAACTAAACGGACACTTGGGTCGAGCTTTTTCCAAGCCTTTCTAGTGTGTGAAAGAGAGTACAATGGATAGCCCTCTTTTTTTTCTCACACAATTTGCAAAAGCCAAAAGGAATCCCTTTTATATTTGGTTAGGGCTCTCTGAACCCCAAGACCTTTTATGCCCTTTGCTATCGACAATGGGATACCAAAGTTTCAAAATGCTGTTAAACTCTTTCATGGAAACGCAAGGCCATCACAACATGAATAGAGGCCTAATCCAAACAGCAACAGGTAGGCGTCGTCGACTAGCAAATGGGGCCTTTAGGATGGCTCATCCCGCACATCATGCGGGGGGCACGAAGGAAGAAGACGCCGAAAACATCTTTTTTTAACAAACATTGGATGGATGCGGCAGATGGGGTTTATATATGTTATTTTCGTTTCACCCCCACACTTGTTACAAAAAGAACAGGAACGGGGGAACAAAGTTGCCTCGACGGGTACGCCCTCTCTCTGGTAGGAAGCGGCACCCGTGTGGCTTCTCCGTCGTGAAGGATGCAGAGAGGATGTTGGTGGCTCTCACGGCCACCCTCTCCTTCTCCGTTTCCCTCCGGTTCTCCTCCTCATCCAAACGCGGTCACCTTATACTTCTTCTCCAACCGCTACCACTCAATCAGAGAAAAAGAGAGAGAGAGAGAGAGAGATGATAAAACTTAAAAAGGTTTGTTGATTTCAGGCCTTTTCAGTCAGAGAGTCTTGCGGACGCTTCAAGAGAAGAAGCTCTCCTACGACATGACGCTGATAGATTTTGGCAATAAGACCGATTGGTGCATTTTCGATCCCAAATTGAATGAGATATTTGCTCATTTTCGAGTCCTTTATCTATTGTTTTCGGGGAAAGGAATGGATTCAATTAATGATTTGGAATTGGGTGCTCAGGTTTGTCGAAGCCAACCCGGAAAGCAAAGTACCGGTAGTTTTTGTTTTTCAATTGTTTCAATCTTTTTCACCTTTGTCACCTACCTATACATATGCACACTATTTGTTCGATCAAATGGTTCTGTGAGGAATTTCATCTGTTTTTATTACAAATTTTTGTTTCGAGATGACTCCTTCGGAATTGGTTGTAATGTTAGAAGAATACAAAGTTACCTCTTTGTTCTAAAGCATTTGGATGTTCTCGCACCGTCTTTTGGATCATGTGTTATCTTTTATGTTTTAAATCCTGATTGGGAAGGTTCAAATGAAGCCAAAAGGAGAGAATTTTGTGATGATTATATTAGGTTGGGTTTTATTGTTTGTATAATTGTGTGTTACTTGTACCTAGAGTTTGTAAGGATTTATATATTAGCAGCTGTCATTTTTCTCTTCCATCTAATTCTGTTCTGAAATCTCAAATCCAAATTGATTTATAAAGAAAGTTCTGCTATCCAGTATCACTGCCTAGAAATAAGAAGCATTCCCCAAAGAATCCTAAATTTGGTGTATTTTGCCAATTGGCAAATGCAATGTGGTGTATAAAGATGCTTAGGATGTGAAATATTGGTAATGAGCTTTTCCAGCTTGATGTGGTGCACTAGATAACCTTATAATAGAAATGTATTGTCTAACGATTGAAAGGAACAACTAAGACCGAATCCCCATGGCAAGCCTGAGTGTGATTTGCTAGTAAGTGGGGGCATGCTTATGCATGAACACAAAAATGAAAGTAAATGATTTGCTAGTAAGGGGGGAATTGAGGGTAAATATGAGAACTCATTGGTTTTATGTTGAGCATGATAGCATGTATAAAATAGAGTTGGTTTTTGGCTTGATCTATTTTGCTCAGATTTGATGAATTTGGAACATTCATGGATTTTCTCTTGTTGAATTGTTGAAAGATTTCAAAACGATTGAATTTTTCTTTGAGTGGAGGGTTCATGTCGTGAAATTTTCTGTCTCTGTTATCAACTTGATTTCTTTTAGAAATTTGTTGCATCCCCTAAAAAAATTGTATAATAGCATCTGGTTTTTACATTCTTATACTCATAACCATGTTTTTGAACATTTTAATATACATTTTTTGAACATTTTAAACATTTTTTAGTTTTTAGATCGGATCCAAGATTTTAGATTTTAAATGTTTTTTTTTATGTAAAATGGGTGGATCGGGTCATACGATCCAAAATGAAGTAATCTGACTCATCATATATGATTGTCAAGTTGTCTGCACATCGTCATTCATGGATTTTCTCTTGTTGAATTGTTGAAAGATTTCAAAATGATTGATTTTTTCTTTGAGTGGAGGGTTCATGTCGTGAAATTTTCTGTCTCTGATATCAACTTGATTTCTTTTAGAAATTTGTTGCATCCCCTAAAAAAATTGTATAATAGCATCTGGTTTTTACATTCTTATACTCATAACCATGTTTTTGAACATTTTAATATACATTTTTTGAACATTTTAAACATTTTTTAGTTTTTAGATCCGATCCAAGATTTTAGATTTTAAATGTTTTTTTTATGTAAAATGGATGGATCGGGTCATACGATCCAAAATGAAGTAATCTGACCCATTATATATGATTGTCAAGTTGTCTGCACATCGTCATCAAACAACAGATATTTGCAACACAGCATGCGAGTACGGTCCAAACAAACGTTGGACTTGATACAATTATTATAGAACGAACAGAACTAGTGTGTGTTGTTCCATCTTTTTTGTTCATTTTGTTCAATCCTGGACAAGCCATCAAACATACCCTTAGGGTGTGTATGATGGCGCGCATTGCATGTGATGCCACACCAATCAAAACTTGGATGCACAAAATTCATCTTTGTCACTTCCATGGAATGGTCCCCTCTGTTACGTTGCGAATATCACTTTAAAAAAAATGGCCAGAGTGGGAGTCTACCATTGACTCTCTCTGTAGCTTGAGGCGACGACGAAGCCTCCTCTCTCTTTCTTTCATCTTCTTCTTCTTCTTCTTTGATTAGGTGTTTGATTAAGGCTCTGAATAAGAAATTTCTTTAATTATGACTTTGAATCAATTTTTTTAAATTAGAATTTTTTATATTTAGTTTGATTATAGTTTTTTTATTTGATTATGGCTTTGAATCAAATATCTTTAATTAGAGATTTTAATATTTAATTTGATTAAGATTTTTTTATTTGATTTTATTTCATTATAACTTTGAATCGACTTTCTTTAATTAGAGGTTCTTATAGTTAATTTGATTAGGCTGTTTTTCTTTGATTTTTTTATTAGGATTTGAATTAGAGATTTTTATATATAATTTTATTGTTTATTTTTCTTGTAGTTTAGGATTTATGGTTTATTTATGATTTATTTTCTTGTATTTTAGGATTTTATAATTTATTTATGGTTTTTGTATTTGTATATAAAAATATGAATTCTTATTTTTGTTCTCAAATTACCCAAAATTTAAACATTTTTTGGTACTTGAATACAATTTTAGATCCATGTTGAGTGCTAAAATCCATAATTTTTTGATAAGCTTTCATAATCAGATTTCATTGACACCGATTAAAGCATTTATATATATATTATATATATATATATCAATTCTTATTTTTTCTCAAATTACTTAAATTTTAAATATTTTTTGGTTTTTAGATTTATTATGAGATCTATATCCAGGGCTAAAATCCATAATAAACATGTTAAAACACTCATTATGGTGGGGGTAGATCAAGTCGTACGATCCAAAATGAAGTTATCCGACCCATTATATATATGTGTCCAAGCTGTCCCCCACAACATAAAAATAAAAAATTAGATGCAAAGAATACAACTTCTTGTCTAATCAAAACAAACCTTCTTGGCACAGAACAAACAAAACATGTGTTTTTATCTGTTATGTTCTGCCCCTCCGTCCAATCTTGAACAAGCAATCAAACACACCCTTAATGACCGAGGGACTGATTCAATTTTATCCATAACGTCCCAAACTTGTCTTGTTGGGGGAGGAGTTGATTCTACTACTTTGACTATGCTCTAGTTGCGTACTGCTTCACCCTCTTAAAGTAAAAATGAAAACTTCAGGTTCCAAAATGGCAAAGAATCAGTTCAGCTCCCTCCATGTTTTAAGTACAAGGTGGTGAAAATAGAGTTCCCCTAATGGTATCAACATGTGCTAGAGATGGGATGGGAACCAAACACATTAGTTGGGCTGCCTGGCCTCATAGAGGTATATGGCCAACTAGGAATGATGGAGATGTGCTGCCAATTGGGATTCATGCGGAACCATATATCCAGTAAAACTATCAGTTTCACCACGATCTTAAACAACCATGGAAATGCTAAGCAAGCTACAAGAGCAGATCGGATCGTGCATGTTGTATAAAACCGATCATCTGTTATATTCAATCCCCACCGTGCATCTCAGTTGGGAATCACTTGGGAACCGTGTGAGTAGGTCCATGCACATCTCCATCAAGTGAGATGTGCTGTGGGGATTGAATGTAACAGATGATGATCTGTTATATACAACATGATCTGAACCCAGATAGCTAGTGCAAACAATCGTTTCGATAGATGGCCAGAAAGCATCTTCTATAGAGAGTTCCTCTACACAAAATCATTGTTTTTTGTTTGCATAACATTCCATTAATTTCGACCCCAAGGGGTTGCCCACGTGGTCTTAAGCTCGTGGACCAGCTGGGGTGCCACTAATGTTCACAGTTTGTGGGATTTCTTGTTTATGAAAGCACTTGTACGCGCTAGGTTTACAAAAATAAAAATATATTTCCTTTGACTTATAAAGAGAAAAACATCGTGAATATCATTGCTATGCATTTTAGTCAAAACCAAGCACAGGTCAACAGGCTTAATTTTTTATAATAAAGTATACGAGACATTCAGTTCATGCACTAAAGAACGATTATAATAATGTGATTGCATAATTTATGTCCAAATTAATTGAGGAATTTTGTCTACTATATCAATTTGGGCAGCTCAGACGGTGGGGCTGATGCTGTTCTTCTTTGTGCTAGTAACTTTTCCAACCATTATATGTAGCCATCCAACCAATGTCTTTGTCACTATGCGCATGAACCACACCACACTGACCTCTTAAAATGCAACAAAACGATATATTAGTTCCAAGTGATGCCATTTCGGTTTAATTCAACTTTCTTGGATTGGATATTTCTTCCACGTTCGGTTACTAGTCTTGAATGGGAGCCAAGTGCATTATTGAAAGCACAACATACATGGGTGTCACTAGTCATTGTGTCTGTCTCTCACAAGAAATAGAAGTCCTTATTGAGAGATCAGAGAGAGAGAGAGAGATCATTCTATCCTGTTAGTATTGATGGATGGAATTTCTTCACAAGTATTGGACGACCAAATATCGGTGAAACACGCTCATGCACACCATTCATGAGTCAAATATCACGATTCCTAGCCCTCCCCACCTCCCTCTCACATTAATGGGATGAGCACTAAACATGTGATTTACCAAAGAGTTCCAACAGGCAAAAGCATGAACCCCGTTTGTGAATTAGTGCCTTCATACCTAGATACAAATCTCATTATCGGGATTTTCTCAGTAAAGAAAATTTTTGCAATAAATTTAAAAAAAATTTGTTTTTTGTAAAATCTCAAGAGAATATCCATATATTTGAATTTTAAAAATATATAGGAAAACATATAAAAAAATATAAGAAAAAACATAAAAAAAAATATAAAACGTTAATACTGTGATAACATCCGGATAAAATGTGATATTTTCAAAAGTAGTGATATTTTTTAAAATATCGTATCGTGTTGTTTAGGATTATATCAGGTTTTCAAAATGTCATGATAAAATTGGGAGAAAAGGCCAGTTAAGTGATCCAGTTCTCGGTGAGGGTTATAAAAAAAAAATGTAATTATGATTTATGCCCCCACCTACCTTACAAGCCAACCAGTTTTTACTCCTGACTATAGGGGAGAGAGCCAAGAGTTTATAAGCCCCGGAAGTCTCGTGGTGGAACCGTTGGAGGGCATGACCATGACTTTTCCAAGAGTGTGATTGTTGGGGGCCAATTTCCCTCTTAGAGTTTACCCACTCAGGGTGGGGATCCGGTGTGGCTCAATCCTGGAGGGGCCCTCGTTGAGAAATAGGAGGCCCCGACAGCACTTGATACCCACCATAAACCCCACCATCCAGTTGTTCTCCAAGCTCCAGATGCCATTGTTCACTGCAAATCCTTACTCTCAGCTGGTTTCCTGAGAAACTACTACATATCCTTACTCTTTACCATGATTTTTTTCCCAACGAGGAAATGTGAGTGAGCTGGGATACATTTGAATTATGCCCTAAACACAAACGATGAAAAAAAAGATCACCTAGTAGATTATCTTTTGGCTTTTGCTTTATATGAAATCTTTATATTTAGAAACAAGGCAAAGCATGACATTGATGACTTGCACTGTTGCACATCCACATCGGGGCAAGAACTCGATGACTTAGTCCGGTGAGTACGTCATAAATGAGAGAGAGAGAGAGAGAGAGAGAGAGAGAGAGAGAGAGAGAAGAACATTTATCATTCAACATTACCAAAATACATCCAACCGAATATTGGATGAGGGAGGAACATAAGAGTAAGACAGCCACCATTATGTAATTTAAGAGTCAGATACACATCAAACATAACCCGCTGACGTAGCCTTCCAAAATTGAATTTGATGCCCCTGAAAAAGATATCGTTTCTTTCAGTCCATATCACCCACCATGCTGAAAACAAACCATACCCGCCACAATGATCTCCCTTTTTTTTTTGTTTCGTAAACTCATGGGACCAAACAAGAGGTCCCGAATAACAAAACTCGAACATGCTTGAACCGGCGGTGCACCCCAAGTTTGAAAGAATAGGTCTAAAACTACCGGGCAAAACCAAAATAGGTCTAAATGAGAGAGAGAGAGTTGTCAGAATCCATTTTGGAACCAGAATACCGAACCATCTTTTAAAAAGATTCAGAATATCGGCTTGAATCGAACTATTAAACAATTTGATTTTCAAGATTTCAAAAATAATCATAAAAAGTAGGAAAATTTATTTAAGAAAAATACAGAAATAAAATAAATGATGACCTAGTTAATTATCACATAATATTAAAAAAAAGAACAAAACTGATGCCGGCCGTTTTTCAATTAAATCATTGAGGTGCCAATTTGATTTGAATCGACCTGATTTACACTGATTTTGGTAATCGGAGAGAGAGAGAGAGATGCTTGCTATTGTGAAGTTCTTTTAGTAAGAAATAATGGTTAGAAGTTGCGAAAGTCTGGTCTGGATGCATACCCGATCTGTATCTGATGACAGTGTATCCTACATTCCTAATGATCCGTATTACTTTTAATATTATGGAGTGGGCCTTATCACCCAGCGTGAATATCCACCCCCCCCTAAAAAAAAAGCTTAGAAGAAGACACGACTTGCAAATAATGTAGAGTATCCTTGTAACTTTGAGGGGTGATACTGGTAGGGATATTGAAAACCGAAGTCCCCTCCTACTGACATTCATATAGAAGACACGATACGCACATAATCTAGTGTCCTTGTGACTACAGGGCGTTAGGAATCGGGATATTGAGAACCCAAGTCCCCTCCCACTGACATTGTGGAATCAAGTGGACAGAGTGAACAGCCCTTATCACGTGGGCATGACCCCCACTCGTTACGGAAAAGGCGGGCACCACTCCACTCCACTCCACTCCCTCTCCCTCTCCCTCTCCCTCTCCCTCTCCCACGCTCCTTCTCCAACATTTTCTTATCTTCCATCCGTCACTTTTCCTGGGTGTACTTCTAAACCTCTTTTTTCTTTAGTCTCCTCTTCAACAAGTCTCAGTCCAATTTCTTATTTGAAATGTTGTTGGACTTCGCACCCAAATATATAATCATGATCAGCTTTGGTCTATCCATGACTATGGAATCTCATGATGACTAACTTCATAATTGAATTGTGTCATTTAATACTCATTAGTCTCTCTCTAAAAAAAAAAAAAGAACAGAGGGGTAATGATTTTTATTACTTTCTTGTCTCACACGCCTATAGACTAGTCGTTCTTGACTTCAGGATGAAGCAAAGTCAGAAGAAACAAACAACACGTGAGAGGTCCATCCATCCATCACGTAATCATAATAGGCCCCCCAAACCAAAAATCAAGCAATCATCACCATCGTTCCCTGCTCATCAGCATGTGAGATGGGGGAGACAATGGGACCACTCCCCATTACCTTTGCTTGAGACCTACCTTGTTTCTTTACTTTCGAAACATCCATCCTTCACAAAATTAAACCCGCACTCATGATTGTTTACTTCCCATCTCGAGACTCTTTTTTTTTTTTTGAGGAATCCCATCTCGAGACTCTGTTTTTTTTTTTGAGGAATCCCACCTCAAGACACTGATAAAAGGAAGAAAATATGAAACACACAATAAGATGGCTTGACATAGAAGAAAAATATCATATTGCATAAAAGTTAACGTACCAAGAAGAGTGTTTTTGATATAGTATACACAATCTCATCAGTAAAACCTAAATTGATTTCTACACCATTGATTATATCTCAATAACAAAAAAAAAGTGAGAATATACAACTGGGGGACTCTAAAATCTACTGCGCTAATCAAAAGGAGACCACCCATCAAAAGACAGTCCTTCCTTGACCCATTCCCCAATCAGTTTTAGACCAACTAACAAGCTGCTGAGGGATGGGAGAAGGGGTTATAAAAAGGGGTCTTGGTGGTCATCGTGAAATGGCCCTTGTTGGTTGCATCTTTGGTAGCAATTCTCTCGCATGAAGGGCACATGGTGAGGGTGGCTGCAGGCAGTTGCATGTAAAGTGGGGAGGCTAATTTTAGAGCCTTGAGTTCCTGAAGTTCCTTGTGTAGCCTTCTGTTCTCGTCTGTGAGAGTCTCGCAGCACCTCTTCAAGAATTCGCAATCAACTTCTGTCTGCTTTAATTTGGTCCTACATGAAAAAAAATTGAAGGCCCCGATGAGAAGACATCTCAAAACTTTTTAACAAAAGAATTCATTAATATGATATTATGGTATGTGCATAAAAAATTGAAGGCTGCCAAACTTTTTGGGTACCTTGCCCTCCTGTTTTGGAACCATACTTCCACCTGCCTTGGTCGTAGCTTCAACTGCTTGGCTAAGGCTTGCTTTTGCTTCTGCAGTTAAAAAGTAGATGATACAATTCAATACAAGAAACAGAGAAAAAGAGACTCCACAACGAATTAAAACCACAAAAAGAAGGCCTTATTTTTTGTTTTTCAAGGGAAAACTTGATAGTGGGTGTTATTTACCGGATTGAGAGCGCTATGTTCTTTGAAGCTATCTTCCAAAAGGGAAGATTGTTCCTTTGTGAGCCTCAGCTTTTTCCTCCCACTACCCTCTTCATCTTCATCACTAACCCTGGAGGACACCCTCTCAGTTTCCAAATCTTCACTAAGGGCTTCCCTTTCCCTCTTCACACAAGGTGGGGCAATGAGAGGAGAGCAAGGTGCTGCAAGGGTGGACTGCTTCTCTTCATAAATCATTTTAACATCAATCTTCTGCTGTGGTTTGGTCACTCCCTCATCTAAAACATTAGCAACCCTTTCCTTAATACTAATTCAGAACAGAAACAACAAAGATAACAAAAAAACAATACTGCCCAAATAGTAGATAACTATAGTAAAAAAACGAAAAATCATGTCTTTATATATACCTCGTGAAGCAGTGTTTAGGAGAGACAAGGAGAGATCAGGTTCAAGATTGGTAGAAGGAAACAAACGATCCAATCTTACACCAGAGGGTCTGCTCTGCTCCACCTTCAAGGACTTGTCTGTGATCTTTCCTTGAGTGCTTCTCCCTAAGGAAAGCACAAGACCAGTGTTGCACCCGTCTTCGAAAACCATCTCTATTAGAAGAAGCAAAGTGGAAATGGACTAAGAGAGGAGGAGAATTGAGAGAGCTTAGAGGGGAAGAAATGGAGAGAGAGAGAGAGAATGCAGAGGATGCTACTATTGTTATTCTTGTTTTGTCTTGTGCATATATATTTAATGAAGGGGGAGGGGAAGAAAGGAGTCGGTGGTGAATACGTTTTCTTGGACACAATGAAACCCCAAATATCACTCTCCAATGTTGACCATTATGTAAAACCGACCGCATGAATGAAGGGCTCATAATTAGAAAAGAGAAAACATAAAAGATGAGAAAAGAAATGCTTCATCCCTCCCTTCCATGAGTCCAAGACAAATAATATAAGAATTGAGATGATGTACACGTGAATTCACATGGGGTGGGCTCACCCACAAACACATCAAGAGAATGATTCGGGGTCTTTCCACAACCCACTCCATACGCATGACAACATTGAAACCCCCACAAACAATTATTCTCAATAATCCCCTCCCTTCCCCTGCAGCTCATGAGTGCATGCGTTGCTTGCTTTCATAACCGATCTGTGGAACACTGGTGCTAATAAATTTAATATTTTTAGAGCTATCACTGCCATAAATTTGTGCATCAACCAACGATAAAAAAAAAACCAATGTTGTTAAAATCGGTTCATTAGGTGAATCGGTTTCTAAAAAAAAACCTAAGAATCGAATTGAATCGTTTGTGAATCACAACTTTTTGCCATCACATAACGTGTTATTAAAAAATAAAAATTATTCAACAATATTTTAAACCCATTAAAAATATTAAAAAATAAATTGAATCGGCCCCCTTTTGAATTGACATTGTGCTGATTTGATCTGAATCAGCCAATTCAGGCCAGACCCATTTGAAGTTCTGTTTGGGAACCAGCGTTGGAGAGAATTGCAAGAAGTCAGAGAAAGTACAGCTACTGGATGTCAAGAAAAAATAGATTTGGAAAGGGTAATGGACTCCCTCTTTTGGTTGGAATCATAAACAACTCTTTAAAGGATTCTCGCTTTCAACTACTCTTGATTCCTCACTATGTTTGATGATTCACCAGAATCCTAGTGAATCCAGTAAATGTCGCAAATCCTATTTTTAGGGGACTCGCCTGAATCTTTGTAAATCCAGTAATCACAAATACCTCATTTTTCTAAGGAGAGTTCAAATGTGTATTTTAGAGGAGTTGGAGTAGGTCGATTCCCAGACTAAAATCTTGCCTCCCTCCAAATCCTTCTACCAAACGTCAGTCAAAATCCTTATCTTCAGTGGCATGTCAGATAACTGTCTATCTCTGGTGCCCTGCTCCCAAACAGAGCCTTAACAACATTGGTTTCAATCAATGTTATCAAAATTGAATTGAACGCGGGGACTAATTCAGCTCCCCTATTAAAAATTGGCCGGACCAGAATCAGCCTATATGTAATTTTTTTTTTCAATTTTTATGTTTTTCCAAATTTAAAAAAACAGGTCTTTCTGGATGAAAATTCGGACAGATTCAGGCATTTCTTTGGAATTTTTGATTCAATTCAAAACCCATTCTGACAATTGGTTTAATCACAATTATGCGATAAGAGTTTAAATCGTGCCTTATATAACACGTGTGAATCTCATCAACACAATGGTTATCATCACCATATTATTTATTGTTACACCATCTTTTAGTTCTGCATTAATTCTGATAAATACTTTTAACGATAAAGATGACGTTTTTCTTCTCTCTTTCTATTTCATTTCTGTTTATAGGTACATTCTCTCTCATCATGAGTCTACAGCAGCAAATTGATGAGTGAGTTTGATCATGACGGGTGGAGGATAGGTGAAGCTGTAGGGCAAGTGCCAAGTTTGGGTATAAGGGAAATAAGTAATTGGTGGGAATCATGATTGGCTGCCCATATTCAAGGGAGGGATGCCCACTTTATCACAAAACACACGCAAAGTTGCTTGCGTCCATTATGATCCCCACTTCTTTTTAACCATCGAATTAACACATTGCAATAGGGATGTAGGCGGGTTGGATATGGATCAGGTCACTCCAACACTGTACCCTTACTTTTGAAAAGCGTCCCTTCCAGCTCAGACCTCATTAGTTTTTATTTTTTGCTGGGTAAAAAAGACCCCCACCAGTAGGGGTGGCCGTCCGGCCGGCCCAGCCAAGCCCATGCCCATTTAGAACTCAGTCAGCCCGGGTTTAAGTGTGGCACTGTCTGGAGATGGCCCAGCCCGTTTATTAAGAGGCTGGGTTTTGGGCCGGTTCTTAACGGGCTCGACTTTGAAGATCTGAAGTCTCATGGGTTGGTTCATTGGCCCAACAGGCTAATGTTAAGCTGACTGAGTCTAGCCTGGCCTTACCCAAATCTATTTTTAAATAGTAATAATTAACAAGTTCTTAACTTTTCATGCATTCAATTAATTATCTTTCAATTTTTTCTTAAAATTGACCTAACTAATTAGGTAAATGGTACCAAGTTATTATGAAATACTTAACTTTTTATTTTTAATAATATTAAAAATTAATAAATAACTTAGGCTCATCGGGCTGGCCCGGTAGTCTGCAGGTCGGCCCAAGCTCAGTCCACATATATAACAGGCTGGGTTTTGGTTCTATACCTAATGGGCTCGAACCTAAAACCTCGACTCAAACCCAGCCCAAGCTGGATCTGGGTTGGCTTGGCCCATCGAACTGTCTGGCTCGTTGCCCACTCCTACCCACAAGTTATTCAACATTCCATCAATGTTCTGAACATGCAATGTCCCACCATAGGGAGACGTGCACTGACAGCTCCTACCAACCGTACGGAGCCCCCGTTGGTTATTTAGGTCAGATTTGGAAACATGACTTTTTTTCACAATAAATCTTAAAAAAACTCGAGTAAAAACAATCATTTTTCTAAGATATTGGCAAAAATGCCACCAGTGGAAGAGCCAGGATCAAGTGCCATATCACATGGCACACTTTGAAGTGTGCTGCTGCACCTGATGCCCTCCATATTTTGGTGACAGTCAGTTGTGGGGCCCAAAAGCAGATGAAGGGCAGTCAGATGCATGGGCACACTCAAAGCATGCCATGTGATGGCACCTGATTATGGCTCCCTGTGGGAGGGGTGTTTAGGCCGCTAGACGGGCAGTTGGAAGTAACATTCCTATGGGCACTCACGAAATCTAACGCTAACAGGATGACGATCGCATTTATGGCAGGCTAAGTTCAATGAGATTAGGACTTCTTTTAAAGGGTGGTTTCTTCTTATCGTAAATCAAAAAATATATATTGACAAAAAAACACTCTACCTTTTTGAAATTATTAGCCAAAAAATATATTTAAGAGACTCATGTGGATGGAGCACAAAAGAATACATGCAGATCAGACCCAAACCAAACCCTATAGGCTCTAGGTATGGTGATAAATAAGAAGACCGTTAAGACCAGGGTTGGACCTGAAGGTCTGATTAATATATAAACCCTGGTATAGTTTGTAAATTTTTATATTAGACTCGGGCCCGACCCGAGTTTTTGAACTGCAATTTTTCAATGTAAAAATGATAAAAAAAATTATTGTTTTATCGGGTCTGGTTCATGTAGTCTTTATGGAGACCAGGTATCACTTTAGACTCGGGTTCGAACCCGATACCATACCCAAAAATTGGGGCCAGGTCTGGTTTTACCTGGGTGTGAACCAAACCTGACCCATTGACACCCCTAGATGCATGTGAAGATGCTGGGGATGAAGGATGCCAGATTCAACCCCATATATTGCCAAGATGGACCTCTTAATTGACCTATGTTCCAAATTGTCATAAATATATATAGTCACAAGAATATGATAACTAGAAATATGGGCATTTTCAACATCTTTATTTGCAAATCTAACCATGTGGATGTACGGGATGAATTTGCAAGGAATCAACCATTGGATGGTTTATTTTTTAATGCTTGAATATTTATGAAAATTATGAATCATTTATTTTAAAACTTTAAAAAAATCTTGCTTATTCTTAAAATTCGAATGATTAAAGAGCGAGTTCTTATAAAACCAAGCATCCCTATGGTTAAATTCAAGAGAAAAGAACAAAACATTTATGAAAATCACAGTTCACACATTAGTTCTCATATTCTAGTGATTATATATATATAATTTTTTTTAAAAATATTTAACCAAACAAAAATAATGTTAAAACAAAGTTTTCCAAATAACTCAAGTATGGGTCCAATTTTATTATATCACGTCTTTTGATCACATTGAATGTTGTACTTTTCGTACCTTTTTTTTTTGACATAGAAACTGGGGTTAGGCAGACCCTACCAGTTATACAACCATACCATTTGGGGTTCGAACTTGCAACGTCCCACCACAAGGTGGCGTGCACTAACTACTCCTGCCAGACAAGCGGAGTCTCAGTTGGCAGTTTTCGTACCTTGAATTCAAGCAAAAGTCATAAAATTCAAAATTTCCACTGGTTGAATATTAGATCCATTTAAGTAATGGATTTTATTTACACTTGTAACATGATAACATAATAATAATAAATTGAATAATTTTGCCTTCTAGTTTTATGTTTCAAATTTGAAGATCGTCTCGTCCGTCGGTTTATGGTTGATGTTTCAAACCAATTTAGCTTTAATTTCCTAGAAAACTAATTAGACTATGCTTGGAATAAAGTGGCAATTTTCAGGAAAAAACGTTGTTGACTTTAACGTTTCTGAAAATCTTGGCCAATCTAGCAATAATCCAACCTTAATTCGCAATAAAGATGTGCAAATAAAATGTTATAAGCTTGAATTTCCATAAATACCAAGTGCTCTCCCATATATATATATATATATATATATATATATATATATATATATATATATATAGAGAGAGAGAGAGAGAGAGAGAGAGAGAGAGAGAGAGAGAGAGAGAGAGAGAGATTCTTGGAAATTTCCTCAAGAGTTTTAGCTGTCCACGTGTCAACAGCATGCACCAAGCTGATTCGGATGATCGAAAACATACGTTATTGAATTATGATCACCATCCATACATGAACAAAAATTATTACTTCTTTTTTGTAGTGGCAAAAGGCTAAAGAGATACCAACGGGGGCTCCGTGTGTTTGCTAGGAGCAGCTAGTGCACGTCATCGTGTGTAGGGACGTTGCAAGTTCAAATCCCAATGATATCTTTGTATAACTGGTAGGGGCCTGCCTAACCCAGCTTGCCTTTAGAAAAAGAAAAGTGTCAACTCTGTTCTGTATCACGCGAGCATGGTCTATCTCTAAGGCTACATATCATTACTTTGGATCTTAGATGTGAGGAAATTCTGTGATCTCAAAACCTATGATTAATCTAAAATTCAGTCTACTACCAACGGGTGGGTTCAGCGCCAGGTCAGGCTCGACCATGATTCACCCACATAACTAATATCCGGGTTCAGGTTCGGATTCAAATAGTTATCGGGTCAAACACAAAAGAAACTGGATCAGACCAAATAGATTTTTCCAAAACCCAAATCCGAGTTAGCTATTAATGGGTCGGGTTGACTTTGGCATCAATGTGAAACAAATGATGGGGTTCAAATTCCATTGAAGGTGCATTTATATGTACCAATAAATACACAATTGATTTGTTCCAATAATCGGATCGGCTCACCAGGCCGGGTACCTGATCATATGTTCTAATATGTATACTCATACCCGGACCCGATCCTGTTGTGGTTTTAAAATAAAATCCCAAATTGGGTAAAATTTAATTCAGCTCTTTTTTTTTCTGCCAAATCCTTTAATACAAAATCGGTCGGGTATTTGAGACAAACCCAACCTGTTGAAAACCTTATTTTAGAGAGAGAGCCGAAAGAAGATCAACATTACCACTCATGAAGATCAACAAAATGTTGAACCCATGAACCAAACAATATAAAAACCAAAACTAAAATATAGAAAAACAAAAGCTAAAGAAAAAAGAAACTACAGACAACTAGCAACAAACAACAAAGCCAAAACTCAACCAGGATCCGCTGGATTAGAAGAAACCACCAATGAGTGAGGTCTCTAAGATGCATACATACATAGAATTGCATATACATCAACCCAGATTTTATGGACAAGATTATTAAGGATGATCGGAATTTGACGGAAAGTAGCATCATTGTGTGCCATCCAAACAAACCACAAAGTAGTAAGCAACCATGTCTTCCATATCAGTCTCCACCGCTTGCATCGTCTAATTTCAATAGGGCCCAAGAGCAGATCAAGCATAAAAGACTCATCTTTGACAATTACGTCCGGAGATCTCCATGTCCTATTAAATAGGGCCACAAAGATTGGGCAGGAGCAGAATAAATGAAAAGTAGTTTCTTCAGCAGCTTGACAAAGCACACACCAACTTGGAAACTGAAAGCCCAACTTCTTTAAATAACTGTGAGTTTGAACCCTATCATGCAAAATTAACCAAGCCAAGACCCGAGATCTTGGGGAAGGGCCCTTACCCCATAACACACACTCAGAGAACCAATCTGCCCCCGAGGGGAGCAACGATCTATACACTTTGTGGGTGTGGAAAGCACCATTTGGTGCAATCGCCCATTGCAACCACTGATCATAATTTTCCGCATCCCTAATTTGATCTCTGAAGAACGATAAGACTCTCAGCGACATGCTTCGCAAGTGCGAGATCGCCAACCCCCGGGTTCCTTGACGAAAAAGAGATAAATCAGAAACACCATATTTAGCATGAAGCAAACAAGCACATGGAGAACTCGATTTATGGGCCATCCAACATTGCTTGGCCACAAGTGCAATACTCCTTTGTCTTGGAGTAAAAACACCTAAGCCAGCCATATGCCTAGGTAACACCACCATTTGCCAACCAACCAAATGATATTTACTCTTAAGTTGACATCCAAACCAAAGAAAATCCGCCATTAAACGATAAATCTGCTTCTCCACACCCACAGGCATCACGAACATTGACATGAAGAATTCAGAGATAGAAGAAAGAACATATCTGATTATAGTCAGACGACCAGCGATGAAGAAATAAGATGCCGTCCACGAGAAAAACTTGTTTTTCACTTTTTGAATAGTTGGAGCCCAAGCAGCGGAAGAGAGGCGCTTCACTTGTAATGGCAAACCCAAATATGTCATCGGCAACTCAGAGATTGCGCAATTAAAAATCCATTGACCCGCTGCAAGCATAGAAGACTCAACATTGAACATAGTAGGAGAGCATTTGCTATCATTTAGGGAAAGCCCAGAAAGAGAAAGAAAGAAGTGGAGAATAAGCTTGAATCTAACCATTTGCTGCACGTTTGCTCGCCCAAAAATAATCATATCATTAGCATAAATAAGAATATGGTCCGAGAAATCTGGAACATCTAGAGGATTAATCAGGCGCTTCTCCACAACAGTCTTGAGCAACACCATGAGACCCTCAACAATGGCATTGAACAACAGAGGCGAGAGAGGGCAGCCTTGCCTTAATTCATGCCTCAACTTGATCTGGCCACCTCTAATGCAGTTAATCTTAATCATGGCCTGAGCATTAGAGATCAATTCTCTCACCCAACCAGAAAAATGACGACCAATGCCAAAATTGGATAACATTTGAAATAAGAAGGGCCAATGCACAAAATCAAAGGCTTTATGAAAATCTAATTTAAGAGAAAAATATGGCTGACCACTAAGATGTAAAGAATGAATGACTTCAGAGGCCAAGATAAATGAATGGTGAATCCTCTTATTGTGGATAAAAGCGAACTGAGAGTTCAAAAAAAATTGGTGAGCCACGACCTTCAACCTATTAGCCAACACTTTGACAATCATCCGATAAAGGGCACTCATAATAGAAATTGGGAGAAACCTAAAGATATCAGTGGCAGCATCATCTTTCAGAATTAAAGAAATAATTGTCAAGTGGGTTTGAATAGACAATCTGGAGTTGCGATAGAACTTATCAAACATGTTAATAACATCAAGCTTTACACAAGACCAATTTTTTTTGAAGAAATCCACATGAAACCCATCAGAACCTAGAGCTTTCCAGCTCGACAAACCTTTGATGGCCCTAAAAATCTCATCTTCAGAGAACTTCATTTGCATAATTCTGTCTTGATCTTGCCAAATCGAACCAACAGAAACAGGACCAATGACACCCTTCGTAGTAAGTGAAACAGAATATAAATCTTTAAAATACTGAGTGACCGCTAAAATAACGTGTTGATTAAAGTACAAAACACTCTCAATGGTGATTGAAGGGACGACATTCCTCCTATGACGATGAGAAGCATATGAGTGAAAAAAATTTAGTATTACCGTCCCCAGCCGCAAGCCATTTCACCCTTACCCGTTGCTTCCATCTAATTTCCTCTTTGACCCTCCAGTTCTTCAAAAGCGTTTATAACTGAATAGATTTGACCTGCAAACTCTACAGGTGCAAATCAGATAGAGACTCCGAGGAAGACATAGTTTAATACAACGCTGAAATCTCTTGCTCTCAAGCAGCCATTTGATGAAATTTAACCACATCTTAATTATAGAGCGAAGCTTTGATATCCTTAGCGAGACGAGACAACTTCACATGATATCGGATAGCTGCCCACTACTTATTGGAGGGCTTGTTCCAAGAGTCTGAAATAATCGTGTGAAAGTCTGGCTCCTGGAGTCATCATTGTTCAAACACAAAACTCCTGGTGTATTTAAAACCATCCCCCCAAATAGTGATTAACTGACCATGGTCTGAGATAGAAGGATCCAACAAGACACACTTGACATCGAGAATGAGATCCAACAAATTTGGAGTGACAAAAACCTTGTCAAGAACTCTGCAGCATGGGCGAATCCGCCTATTCGACCAAGAGTAACGCTCCCCGATAAAAGGGATTGGGTAAATGTGATGCTGATGAACAAAATCTTGAAAACCATCGCATAGATGGATTGGGAAGAATGAGGTTATTAGAATCCTGAATAGACAAAAGATAATTAAAGTCCCCCATAAGAAAATGGTACTCTCCGTTTGAGACGACGATCCTATTTAAGTCGTTCTAGAAAGCATGCCTCATGACAGCATGATTAGGGCCATACACAATAGTGACTGCGACTCTTCTTCCACTGTTATGCAAAGTAAAGGCAACAGACAATGAAAAAAGACTCATGTCCAGCTGAAAAATATTTAAAGACTGCTTCACTAAAATAAGGATACCATCGTTATGGCTGACCGCAGGCTTAAAAAAATAGTCAGTACCCCTCCATATACCAGAGGCAACAGAACGAGAAACATCATCCATCTTAGTTTCACAAATAGAAATCAGGTCAAGCTTCTCTTGTCTAACCCAATTAGCGAGAAACATACGTTTAGCGAGGCAATTCAAAGCCTTGATATTCCAACAAAGAGACTTCATGACACACAATCTGAAAAAATCCGGGGAGTGTGTGGCCTCGCCGACCTTCATGGAGACCTGCCATTGAAAGTTATAACATTGATCCTAGCCATCCAATTGATGCATAAACTAAACCTAGCCATTGGTTGGATGGCTAGGATTGAATGTAGTGACCCCATCATAGGTCAGATGATGGGATTCATTCTCCTCTGTCGCGGCCCTCCCCCTTCAAGCTAGATATTCATGAATCTTAGGGTACTTTTGAATCTTAGATCCAAAGCTATGAGATTCTGTGTTTCCAAAACATGGGTTTGAGACGTGGGCCTTATACCAAATTGGATACATTGGTTGATCTGAGATATTAGGCATTCGCGTAATCCTAGAAATTGAGATCCGAAAAATCCTCAGTGCACATATTTCTGGTTAGGGTCCTTCCTCTCAGGCTAAAAGTCTCATATCCCATCCTCATACCCAAGGCATACAAATAGGGGTGATAATGGGCCTGATCCAGGATGGAAGTTTTGCAAGTTTGGCTGTTCAGGATCCAACTCCTCTACGTATTTAGTTGTTCCCAATCCGACCCGTTTGCATCCAAAAAAGGCATACAGGCCCATCTATCCATCATCACCGTTCATTGTAAAAAAGGCGGGTCCACATTAATCCCTCGCGTGATGTCATCATCACCTGCCCCCACTTCTTGCAGTTACTTGATGGACGTCCCGGATTCCAAAGGACTGACGAACAGTGATTTGTCATATCACCTGATCTGTTATATACCATTTGCATCCTGATCGATACGAGACACTTGTGTATCGTTTCAATAAAACTGTATCGTAATCCGACAGGCAGGTGGGTGGAGGCTGACGTTGACGTTGGTTGACAGGGTTCGGCACGTGTCCCCGACCAATGATTTGCTATCATGGGAATTGTGATTCCGTGTGGGAAAATTTCAAGCGTCCATGTTAGCAAAGGGCAAATGAGAAAAAAAAGGAGAGGAAGAAAGGGGGGTAAGATCAGATCTAGTGTCTAGTAGTAGGATAAGATTTTGCTTTCCCATCCCACCTTGCTTCCTTTTCTCGAAGCTATATAGCCTAACATGGTGGGCCACAAAATCCACTGCCATTTGACAAACAAAAAAGAAAAGTAAACAAATGAAAACAGGTAGAAAGGATATATACCATGATATCTAATGTTATATATTTTTAATCATAGTTATCTATGTGTTTACTTCCATCCATCTAATCTCTCCACAAAAGTCGGTTGTTTGATTCCTTTTGTTCTTTGTACCGTCTAGACCAAGCAAAGTATCACCAATGTTGTAATAATTCGTAATAATTTAGCTTTCCCACCCTTATGATTTTTTGTTATTTTTACCTTTTCAGCTGCCATTTTTCTCGAGTAAATTATGAAAAGCAAGCTTAAAGATCATTGCTGACGCTTTCTTCCCTTTTAGTGTGTCAAAAGGTGCAGTAGGGTCGTGACGATTTTTTTATTTTAATATTTTTACCGAGAAAACCCCGATTTAGGTGGCGGGGGTCCAAGAGAGATTAATGCTCTGACGTATGACCTACCTCCTAGTGGTTAAAACCAATATTGTATCGGCCCTGAATCGCTTGACCACCGATTGAGCTGTATCGGCCGAATACTCAAGTGAATAGTTATGTATCGGTTAAAAAAATAATAAAAAACTATTACATGTGACACATGTTAAAACTATTAAAATAATATTAAAAAAAAACCATTTTTAAGTATTTTTTGCATTTATTAAAAATTGGCTGATTCACCCCTGAATCACATCGATTTTCTACAGATACGATCAGCCGATAACTGACAACATTGGTTAAAACCCATAGGCCGCCCTAATTAACCAACAGGCAGTCTGCTGCTTCTGTAATAAGGCAAAAGACGTGCAACCTGGGTATAAAACTCTTGATGCCCTTCAACTTAACCAATGGGGGGCTCCTCTTGTTTGGTAGGAGCAGCTAGTGCACGATACCTTGTGTTGGGACATTGCAGTTTCAAAACCCAGTGGATAGTGTAACTGGTAGGGTGCCTAACCCCAGCTTGCCTTTCAAAAAAGTAAAAACTTGAGTGCCCTAAGCTGACTAACCTAGCTAAGTGCCCAAGTTCTTGTGGGCAAAATGAATGCTTGGCATGTTTACGGATAAACAAAGGAGAACAGATCAAGTGATTTGACAAAAAACACATTTTTTTTTGTTTTTTTTTAATCACCACCGTCCATCACTTCAATCACGACTCCACTGCCTGAACAATGTGGTGATTGAAGTGGAGGGTGGTGATTTCAAAACACAACAAAATGTGTTTTGTCAAATCACTTCAACAGTTCTTATATCAAATGATAGGGTCCATGTTCTCTTTTTTTCTTGCTAATCACTCGCAAGATTTGAAATATGACGCCAGTTTTATATGAGAACAATGGTTATAACTAGAATTTAAATAATTTTACAAATAGTTGATACCTTGCTTACTGGTTATACTTTGAGAAAGTATGCTGCTTTCGTGTTTTTGTTGAATTTTTTATTAGGAAAATTATATTTCTTGATTTTTAAATTTATTTACGCAAAGATTAAAAATAAATAAATAAACATAATGCGAAAGCGTACTCAAATTCATTGTTGCACCGATAGATCTTGATGGATTAGATTTTCCAAAACCACTATAGGTGGTCTTTCCTTCTTCTCTAAATCTAACAAGAGAAAAATAATTTTCTTTCTTGATGGAAGGCAAAAGAGAACAATCGTTGTATATGGTTTTGAGGACCATAACCTAATTGTAATTACCGTATAGTCTTCTTTCCAATTCAGCTTATCATAAAGTCAAAAATTAACATATGAGGGCACATGAGGTATCTATACATTATTATAGCCATACTTTATAAGATGTCATATAGCTCAACCATATAAGATCAATTTATATGAGCCTTCAACTTAGACAGTTTATAATGAGCAATTAATTACATATGTAGGCCCACATAAAATATCTAACAATCTCTCACTTGGGCCACATTTGTCACCATACAATCACGCATTATACAATATCCTTATGAGCTAAAAAATATTGTCTTACTAGATGACATCGCCAACAATATGGCCCATTGATTATATTAACATAGAACCAAAGCGATTTTCATTACATTCATCATAATTAGACCCATCAATAATCACATATATTGACATGACCAACGACATAGATCAAGTAGGGATGTGAAGCATGAAAATTACATATAATATGATCAAAACATGCCTATTTCCAACTGGTCTGGCCTTATTCTTTAGTGAGATCACAATAAATGAGTACAAAATGAAACTAGAGCTTGAGCCTTATGTTGAAGTAATAAAATGAAACTTTATTTTATCTCAGAACATCTGAATACAAACTCTCACTAAACAAGCATATCATTAAATGATATAACACCCATTCGAGCAGTATGCCCGTGAAAGACCTTGGGTGGTAAACCTTTGGTACGCAGATCCGCAATCATGGAGTTTGTGCTAATATGTTCAATAGATATCTAACTATTTTGCACCTCTTTCTTTAACAAAAAGGAACTTGAACGAGCTTCTGTTGTTGTTGGAATATAGTACTTCCGAATTATTGTCACAAAACTTTAATGGTCTTTCAATGTTATTTAAAATCTGCAGCCCATTGACAAAATTGCGCAACCATATTCAATGATAGGATGCCTTATAACAGGTTACAAACTCTGTTGCCATAGTGGAAGATGTAATGAGTGTTTGCTTAGCACTCTTCCAAGAAATAGCTCCTCCAGCCAACAGATAAATATACCCCGACTTTGATCTACGATTGTCTTGGCACTGGACAAAGTCAGAATCAGAACACCCAATGATCTCTAACGAATTTGACTTCTTGTATGTGAGCATGTAATGTTTTATTCTTTGTAAGTACTACATAACCCGTTTGGCTGCTTTCCAATGATTTATTTCTTGGTTACTCAGATATCTACCTAACATCCCAACAATGTGTGTTATATTCAGACATGTACATATTTGAGCATACATAAGACTCCCTACAACTGATGCATAGGGAATCTTTTCTATATCTTTAACTTCAAACAGGTGTTTGGGGCACTGAGCGAGACTAAACTTATCTTCCTTAGCAATAGGGGTGTCACTTGGTTTACAATCCTTTATACCAAATCAGTCAATAATTCTTTTGATATAACTCTTGCGATAATCCAAAATTACCTCAAGAAGGATCTCGATGTATCTGAATTCCTAATACAAAAGAGGTGTCACCAAGATTTTTCAGTTCAATTTTTTTTTGCTAAAAATTTCTTGGTTTCATGCAAAAAGCCTATATAATTACTGGCAAGTAGTATGTCATCGATATATAAAACCAGAAAAATGTATTTACCCCCATTGAATTTATGGTATATGCATTCATCAACCATATTCATCTCAAAACCAAATGAGAGGACAACTTGATGAAATTTATGCTACTATTGACGAGAAGCCTGCTTAAGTCTATAGATGGATTTCTTTAATTTACAGAGTATTTTCTTTGCATCACCTGAGACAAAATATTTTGGTTGCGCCATATATATTGTCTCACCATTGTCACCGTTAAGGAATGTAGTCTTTACATCCATCTGATGTAGCTTCAAATAAAAATGAGCTGCAAGTGCCATCATTATTCTGCAAGACTCTTTCATAAAAACTGGAGAAAAAGTCTCTGTATAGTCAATGCCTTCCCTTTGAGTAAACACTTTTGCAACAAGACGTGTCTTATATCTTTTCACATCACCTTTTGAATCCCTCTTGGTTTTAAATATCTATTTGCAACTAATGGGTTTCAGACCTTCAGGTAATGGGACAAGATCTCATATGTCATTATTTTTCATGGATTTAAAATCTTCATGTATAACATCTATACACTTTTGAGAGTTAGAACTCTTTATAGCTTGATGAACGTTGATTGTATCATCTTCTTTTAAGCCAGTATTACTCTTATATTCTTGGAGAAAAATAATATAATAATCTAGAATTGCCCTTCTCTTCTCTCGAATGGATTTCTTTAATGACACTTGTTATTAAGTTACTTGAGGTATTCTTGAGATTGTTAAGTTTGTACTCCAGGAGTAAAAACTTGATTTTGGATAGAGAGATCTTGAACATTGCCTTGTTCTGGATTTGTTTGAGCAATATTAAAAATTGAAATCTGATCATTGTCAACAACAACTGTAGGAAAAGAAACAAATTCTTCTTCAAAAGCAATGTCTTTTACCTTATTACCTCTCCCGAACTCAGCATCATCAAATAAACAAGTGTTTCCATCTCAAAAAAAGACTTATTCACATGGTCATAAAATTTATAACCACTAGATCTTTAAGAATATCCAACAAAATAGCAGCTAATCATTCTTGAGTCAAGTTTCCTTTCATATGACCTATATAGCCTAGCTTCAGCTTAACGTTCCTAAATATGAAAATGCTTCATACTAGGATTCTTACCCGTCCACATTTTATATGGGGTTTTGGTTACTGCTTTACTTGGTATTCTGTTTATTACATAAACTGTAGTCTTTAGAGCCTTTTCCTAGAGAGATTCTGATAAAGTAAAATGATAAATCATATTCCTTACTATATCCTTTAAGGTCTTGTTTCATCTCCACCATTCATGCTAGAAGTGCTTGGCATGGTGTATTGTAGAACAATACTACATTCCTCTAGGAATTTAGCAAATGACCATAGATGTTGTTCACCAGATCCATCATATCTACCATAGTATTCACCATCACAGTTATATCTAATGACTTTAATCCTTTTTCCAAGTTGAGTTTCAACTTCGACCTTAAATGATTTGAACACATCTAGTGACTAAGACCTTTTATGAATCAAATATAAGTACCCATAACATGAACAATCATCTATAAACATAATAAAATATTTTTGACCATTCCAAGAAGCTGTAGGTAATGACTCACAAATATCCTTATGAATAAGTTCTAAGATGTCTGTGCTTCTGTCGACACCTATTTTTTTATGTTTGTTTGTTTTCCTTTTATGCACTCAATACAAACCTAAAAGTCAGTAAAATCAAGAGAATCAAGAATTTCACTTGTTACAAGCCTTTCAATTCTTTGTTTAGAAATGTGACATAAGCGTTTATGACATAATAAAGTAGAATTCTCATTGGCTAATTTTTATTTTGTACCACGTGAACTTGAATGCAAGGTTTCATAATATAAGGCAACATTATTAAGTAAATATAGGTTATCGACCACAGATAAGAAACCAGTTTCAATAAGATTTGAATTAAGAAAAAACTTAAAGTGACTATTTTTAAATAAATAAGAATAACCAAATTTGTCTAATGCAAAAATAGAAACCAAATTTTGTCTAAATGATTGTATAATATATGTATATTTCAAATCTAAATAACAACCAAACAACAACAACAACAACAACAACAACAACAACAACTCCTTCATCCCAAAACAATTAGGGTCGGCGATATGAACCAAAAAAGAAAATTATTCTGGGTCTTCCACATGAATTCTTATCCTCCAATCATTTCTATCCAATGCCATGTCCTTACTGAGGTTCAAAGCATTCATATCCTTTCCTATCATCTCCATCCAAGTCTTCTTAGGCCTACCCTGACCTCTTTTAACTAATATATTTTCCCATTTCTCCATCCTTTTAACTGGAGCATTATTAGGCCTTCGCCGAATATGTCCAAACCACCGTAAATGATTCTCTCTCATCTTATTTTCAATGGATGCAACACCTACTTTCTTACGTATCTCCTCATTTTGAATCTTATCTTTTATCTTTAATAATAACCTAAAAATCTCTATTGCCTCAACTTAAACTGATTTGCCATCGCCCACATAAATGAATCTTTCAGCATCAACTGGCGTTCAACAACATAGATAACCTTTTATAGACACACTTATGTAAGTGGTAGCACAAAAATTCATCCACCAAATGTGTTTGAGTACATAAGTTAAATTAACCTCAGAACAAACCAAAGTAAGGAGGGTACTTTTCTTTTCACACCAAGCATGATATTTGGTACAATCCTTTTTCATGTGACCCTTGCTCTTGCAAAAGAAATAACTGAACTTTACATTCTAATGGAGGGTCCACTATAGCTTCTTTATCTTTTTCTTTTCTTATATTTGTCTTTAGAGGTAACTGCCAAGTGAGCACTTTCTGTATTTTCTTTTTTCATCATTTCCTCTTCTTAGAAACAATGTGAAATGAGCTCGTTTAGAGTCAATTTATCCTTTTGGCATTTATATCTGACCTTAAATTAACTATATTGTGTAGGAAGAAATATCAGAACTAAATACACGAGTAAGTCCTCAGACAACTCTAACTTTCATGCCTTTAGTTTTAAAGCAAGTTGATATATTTTTATAATGTACTCCCTTATGTTCCCTTTACCCTTATACCTCATTGAAACAAGACTCGAAAAGAGAGTGCTTATCTCAACCTTTTCATTTTTAGCAAAACATTTTTTAATTTTCTCAAGGAACCTCTTGGCATTAACCTCTTCAGACATAGCTTTCCTGAAGGTTTCCAGAATTGCATGTTTCATGATTATAAGACTTATGCAATTGGAGCTATCCCACTTCTCATGGTTCCTTTTATACTCAGTGGAACTCCTATCTGTGAGAGTAGTGGGTTGATCCTCTCGAAGTATAAGATCCAAATTCATACACTCAAGAACAATTATAACATTCTCTTTTCAATTTTTTAAGTTTGTGCCATTCAAAATAGGGATTGAATTAATATTTGTAGATATTGTAGAAGCAAAAGAATTTACTGAATTAAGAACAAAACAAACCACAATAAGCTCACAATTATTATACATATTCACATACATTAATATTAATTGATATATTTAAACTGTGGTGAACCCACTACAAGAAAAACTCTAATTAGCGACGGAAATTTGCGATAGATTTTTTTCATCGTAAATTTGTGACGAATTAGCTAGAGAAAACTATCTGTTGCTAACATTTGAATTATTTGCAGAATTAGCGATAGAAAAAATTCTATCGTGAATCCATCGCTAATTAGCGACAGAAAAATTCTGTCTCAAACTCCATTGCAACTTAGTGATGGATCAACGACATAAATTTTCTATCGCTACTCCATCTCTAATTAGTGACAAATTCATGATGGATTTTTTTTGTTGCTAATCCGACACTAATTTCTCTCATAAAACCCTAATGTGAGCCCCTTTCTTTCCCTTTCTGTTTCATCCCTTGCTCGTCGCCTGCTGTCAGCCGCCAGTCGTCCATTGCCTCTCGACCTCTCCCTTCGACTCAACCCCCTTCTCACCTTTGCTCCCCTCTCTTTCACTCTCGTCATTTTTTCGGCCGGTGAGCCCCATCCGGCAACCCCCTTCCGACCTCACCCCATCTCCCTCTCCCAACTCTGGCCTCTCTCATCTACCGACACCAACGCCGACTCCTTTCAGGTAACCCTCGACTCCCCTCTCTCTTTCCTTTTTTGTCGGTCAGTGAACCCCTTTCTTTCCCTCTGTTTCTTTTTTTGGTCTTACAGGATACGAGGGATAAGCTCGACCCCCTCCTTGTTCGTTTTTCGCCAGGGAGGGGTCGAGCCCCCTCTCTGTCTCCCTGTTTTACGGGATACGAGGGAGGGGCTCGACCCCCTCCCTATTCTATTTTGGCCAGGTAGGGCTCGAGCCCCCTCCCTGTCTCCCTGTCTTATGGGATGCGAGGGAGGGGCTTGGCCCCCTCCATGTTCTTTTTTCGCCAGGGAGGGGTCGAGCCCCCTCTCTATCTCCCTGTCTTATGGGATGTGAGGAAGGGGCTTGGCCCCCTCCCTGTCTCCCTGTCTTACGGGATGCGATTCACTAAGGAGGGGTTGAGCCCCCTCCCTGTCTTACGGGATGCGAGAGAGTAGATTGTTTTATATTATATTATTTTATATATTTATGCTTTGCAGGCAAAAGCAATGCAAATCAGGTAAATACCCGTGGTGAGTAAGTGATGCAAGCGCATCATAGGTTATTTAATTTTTTAAATGCAACACTTTTCTGTTCACATACTCATTTAGTTGTGGACATCTAGGATTGCTTTGATGGAGTTCAGATATCATACTGAACATGATTTTAATGTATGAAAATAGAGTGTTTTTATTTTTGAAGTTTGGATTCCATGCTAGTCATAGTAGTAGTTAGCGGGATATTAGAGTGTGTTTACTGCAGTTACATGTTTGATATTGTTTTGATATGAATGATTTGAATGTATTGCAATGTTTGATGTGACTTTATCCATGCTTGCATGAAGTTATTTTCAATTTGATTATACCTTTTATGTAAAATTGTATCATGAAAATATGCTTTAAATGAATATATCGTGTTATGAATGGGTTTACACATGAAAATGAATGATAAGTTATCAATGCTTCAAACATGCTTCAAATGAATAGTTTTGCACATGAAAATATTAAGTTATCAATGCATGCATCATAGTTCTTATGATTGAATGACTTCACACACACACACACACACACATATATATATATATATATATATATATATATATATATATATATATATATATATATATATATATATATATATATATATATATATATATATATATATATATATATATATATATGTGTGTGTGTGTGTGTGTGTGTGTGATATATATCAAATCATTACATTCACCATGAATGCATAATAAATTAGATATTTTCTTCATCATAGCATTCTTATGCTTCTCTTTTAACTGGTTAGGATAATATCCGTAACATTATAGGACAAAATGACTGCAAACCGTGAATAAATGTACCTTAGGATAGTTGACAATGAGGTATCGCTTGAACATATGGATGATGTTGACAATTTTATTGAATTTGCAATGACAAGTGTCAGTACAGTGAATCCCACAGGTCGGATCAGGTGCTCTTGTATGATGTGTAAGAACAATCGATTTGTAAAACCTCATTGGCGTTAGACATCACCTATACAGAAAGGGTTTTATGAGTGATTATCAGAATTATATGCTTTATGGTGAAGAATTTTGGAATAATTTTGATGCACGGGTGGATGTGGTGCACGATATTCCAAATGTAGATTTGATATTTGATGCTACAGAAGCAGAACTGAGTTCTGCTATGGGTCCTAGTGATGTACCAACTGGGGTAGAAGAAGAAACAACAAACAATGCAGCTAGTAGATTTTATGATTTACTTAGAGATGCTGGTGAGTCACTGTAGAATGGTTGTGAGAGTCACACTATCTTCTCTGTAGTTCTTCAACTAATGAATTTAAAGTTCAAGTATAATTTGAGTCAATCATGTTTTGATCGTCTGTGCTCTATTGTAAAGAGTATGTTGCCCAAAGATGAGAAATTGCCACAAAATTTCTATCATGCAAAGGTTATGGTCAACACTTTAGGTATGGGGTATCAAAAAATAGATGCTTGTCTAAATCACTGCATATTGTATTTCAAAGATCAAGAAAATAACCGTTCATGTCCGTCATGTGGGCATCCTCGGTTCAAGCCAAAGATAAGAGGCAATTGTAGCACGAGGTCAAAAGAAGTATCATACAAGTCATATTTCAACATGTTACACTTGCCCACCTCGTAATGATGATGGAGAACAAGTTATTGTGACTGACAAACTATCGATATTTAAATCACTCGGGAATGCCTTTGGCAGTTGCCGGTCAAGTCTCTTGGAAGATCGAGAGCAAGACACAACACAAATCTATATCCTATTTAACTGCTCAGAGATCAACCCCTACATCGAGTAAGTATACATAATATGTTACACTAAGTTTTCTACGTACATGGTTTGGTAATATAATTATTTGTTAAGTGCAGCCAATTTGATCTGGAGTTACGAAGATAACTTTCTCATCTCACTAATTCAGAATTACAAAAAGAACGTGAAAATAAGTTTATATAATGGTTAAAAGAGTTAGTACGGATAATGACATGCATTCTTTTCGTGTAAACAACAATATATTACTTAATTGGTCGTGTTTACAGTCATTGTTTATGCTTGCTGGTCCGCCATGGTGATGTTAATGACCAAGAAATATGTGATTTACAAAATGGTCCAACCAAAGTTATGCAATGTTACAACGGATACATAGTAAATGGTTATCGATTCCATACAAAAGACTACGGTGTAAACAAGTCAATGATGAATAGTGGCATGTGTGTCAAGGGTAGTAGTTACAGTGAAAATAAACTTGACTACTACGGTGTTATAGAAGAAATAATGAAGTTGACTTAGGCTTAAATAACAGGGTAACTTTATTCAAGTGTCATTGGTTTGATCCCACAACAACAAGAATCGACAAAGCCTCAGGCATTGTAGAGGTGAATCATAAATCAATGTTTGAAACATATGAACCATTCATATTAGCATTGTAAGCTCAACAAGTTTACTATACTTCATATCCGAATATAAGGAAGTTAGATAAAAATAAATGGTAGGCGGTTTGCAAGGTGAAGTCTAAACTATACCCCGAGTATGATCAGTTACAGGAAGACAAGATTGTTGAAGAGGGTGATTACTATCAATCAGATGATATGTATGACTTCTCTTATGGTCACGATGTCACACATGGTCTGCATGTTACATCTCTATTGTCCGATGACACACGTATGAAAGAATGTGATTCAAATGATATACCAAGTGGATGGACGCCCAATGAAGAAGAAAATGAAGATGACGAAGAAGAGGAGGAAGAAGAAGAAGAATATGAAAGTCAAACAAGTGATGGGAAAGCATACTCGAGCTAGTGAAACACATCTTGTAATACATACCACATCACTTCCTCGTATGCTCTTATTTTTGTAGTTCGAACACATGCAAACATTCTTTCATCACTATGACGACTTAAGAACACATATGAGCATGATATTAGCATATATGAAAGTTTTTTGACTGCCTTATAACACATATATGCATGATTGAATCAATATGAAAGTTTTTTGACAACCTTAAAACACATATATGCATGATTTAATAACTATGAAAGTTTTTTGACCGCCTTAGAACACATATGAGCATGATTGAATCACTATTAAAGTTTTTTGACAACCTTAAAATACATATGAACATGATATTAGCACATATGAAAGTTTTTTGACTGCCTTATAACACATATATGAATAATTAAATCAATATGAAAGATTTTTGACAACCTTAGAACACATATATGCAAGATTGAATCACTATGAAAGTTTTTTGACAACCTTAGAACACATATAAACATGATTTCATCACTATGAAATTGTTGTACTGCCTTAGAACACATATATGCATGGTTGAATCACTATGAAATTTTTTTACTGCCTTAGAATACATATATGCACGATTGAATCACTATGAAAGTTTTTTGACAACCTTAGAACACATATAAGCATGTGTCATTCAACCATTTACTTTGATTGCATTAGATTAGGTGCATTGCATATAATTTATTTCATTATATTTTATTTATCAATACTAACATTTCAGTTCTCTTGTAGGATGTTGGAGATGATCAACGTAAAGGAGCTGATGGAGGCATGGATGGAGGGGCAGATCAAGACAATGAAGAAGATGATGCCCCGAATCTTGGCGAGGATTTGATTCATGTGTTTATTTTGTTTCTCTAAGTTTTTTGTTTCAAACGAAACTCTTTGTATATGTTCACTTGTAACTAATTAGAACTTGACGAGGACTGTATTGGGTTGTTAAATTTGTTTCATCTGCTTTGTATATGTGTTTTTTATGTGTACTTTATTTTTTATACACAGGTTTTATAAATTGTATAACGAGAAATTTTTCTCGATATTCATATTTCAAAAATAATTTTTTATATATATTTTTTAAATTTGTGATGGATTAGCGATGGATATTATCCGTCGCTAATATCCATCGTCAATTTAAATCAGTTGATGTTTTGCGATGGAATTTAATCCATCACTAATCTCTCGCTAAATTGGCGACGAACATTAGCGATGGATACATATTCATCATTAAATTTTAGCAATGGATTAGCGACAGAATACATTCCTTCGCAAAACCAAATCAGTCCTTATTTAGCGATGGATTAGCGACAAAATACATTCCTTCGCAAAACCAAATAAGTCCTTATTTAGCGATGGATTAGCGACAGATAAATTTTATCTCATTTTAGCAACCAGGATTATGCGAGAGATGCTTTTTATCGTAAATCCATCACTAAACATGTTAGTGACGGATAGCGTCCATCCCTAATCCATATTTTTCTTGTAGTGACCCCATAATAAGATACCCAACACAACATTGACATTTAGTCTTTGGACATAAATGCTAATATGTAAGTGGTACTCTTATTATAGTAATCAAATATGAACAATTAATCATGTCAAATAACAAGCCTTCCTTTGGACCGACTCATTGTTCACATGAAAAACTTGATGATCATCTAATATTTATTATTGAAAGTATATTTGAGCTCTGTCAAATAGTAATCTTCTTTTGGGCCGATCATTATTTGTATGAATCTCAAATATACCAATATCTTAATATTTCAAACAAGTCAATCTTCCCAAGAGAGGTTACTTTGGTAACATATTATTTCAATCAACTCATTTTAGAATATCAGACTTTTATTCCAAAGAAGAATACCAAAGTTTGAATATAATATGTGATTACATGCATATGAATAAAAAATATTTAATCCATAATCTAAATTGGGTCAAAGATATCCAAAGTCAACCCACTACAGAGACCCAAATTGTATACATGATGGTCTGGACCCAATAATTTTTTTTATATGAGTTTCAAGGCACATGTGAAGGGGTCTAGGGCTGACAGGTCGGAGAGGACTAGACCCAACCTGTGGGTCGGGTCAGACTTGATCCAACCTGCGGGTCAGGTCAGACCTGACCCAGCCTGAGTCGATTCGTGCACAGACTGATTATGGCCGAACCTGTCCCTGCCCGCCGCTGGATCCGGGTCACCCGATGGTGGTTGGGGCACACAACCAGCCCCAGATCACTGTCACTGAACGTTGGTCACTCAATGGTGGTTGGGGTGAACAGATGGCCCCAGACCACTATCGTCGGATGCCGACACGATGTCTAGCAAGGGTGACCAGCCGACACCTCCCAATGGTCAGAAACCAAAGGGAAGGGCCGGATCGGCCCTTCCTTTGGTCGTTGAAATACTAAGGGAAGGGCCAGATCGATTCCTCCTTTGTCCAATGTCGCATGATGATGTGGGAAGTTTCGTCTGGCCCTCCTCTGCCTATGCCCTATCGCCGGATGGAGGAGGGAGCCATCCAGCTCCCTTCCGTATCCGATGAGAATTCGAGGAGGACCATCCAATCCTTTCGATTTTCTGCTTTCTTGTGCAAGCACCCGATGATGCATGCACAAAATTGGATGGCATTCAGCAAGCCGTCTGGCATCGTTCGGTGGCCTACATCCACTTGAAAAGGGTGAGCCACCCTTTACGGTAGATCACTTGTCCCATAAATTCTCCAACCACGCTGTCAGTAACGGTAATAACAAAATTTATTTTTTATTAACGACCCCTAATACCGACAGACAAAGGGGAAAAACTGAATCTGATGAGATCCTAGCGACCCAACAAAAATTATACAATAGCAAAATCAAATATTTCAATGTTTTAACAAGAACAAGAGGCTCTGATACCAATTATTGAGTTTGATTTAGGGAAAACATCTTTTTGATCTATAAATTTGTTCATGCTAAATCATTAAAAAGATAAAAAATAAACAAATAAATATATTGCGAAAGCGTACCCAAATTCATTGTTGCACCGATAGATCTGGATGGGTTAGATGTTTCAAAACCTCTATAGGTGGCATTTTCTTCTTCTCTAAACCTAACGAGAGAGGGGCAATTTTCTTTCTTGATGGGAAGGCAAAAGAGAACAACCACTATATATGATTTTGATGACCATAACCTAATTGTAACCACCCTATAGTTTTCTTTCTAATTCAGTCCATCATAAAATAAAAAATTAACATATGAGGGCACATGAGGTATCTACACATTATTATAGCTATATTGTATAAGATGTCATATGACCCAACCGTATAAGATCACTTTATATGGGCCTTCATCTTGAACAATTTATAATGGGTGATTAATTACATATGTTGGCCCACATAAAATATCTAACAGTTTTCTCTTTATAAAATTTGCTAAGATAAACTTGTAAACCATCAATGCATTTATGAACTTTTTTTTTATAGCCCAGCCGGAGTTAGGCATTTTCAAACTTAATGGAGGCATATATACAATCTAGTTGGGATCTCATCATGTTGCTTTTAGCTCTATTTAACCTTATAGATGTATTTATGGGGCATATAGATTTTTTAAATTAGTTTAAGGGTTTTGACATCTTCACCATCCATTGCTTCATCCCACACATGGATGGCAGTGAACCAGGTTGAAAATTTTTGGTGTCCTTGCATCACTAGAAAAACTATACCTGGCAATTAATCCACCTACTAAACCAAACATGCAGATCACATCTCTAAAGTTAGATTTACCAAAAAAAAAATGAAAAGAATGGGTTTTGCTAGAGCGATTATAGCATGTATCCCCTTGAAAAGATGGTGAACTTGTTAAAAAAAACAGTATAGTAAAAAAAAGAACCCGTATAGTAAAAAATAGAAAAAGAATAAAACCGTTAGCTTGTTAAAGATTCACGCAATAATTACAGCACCATATGTGCGATCGAGAATATGAATATCTGAGCGGGTGTACATTGTATGAGAGAGAGATGGTAAGTCAAATGAGTTGATAATAGACAGCTCTATTTGATGTAAGCCACTCCGATTCCTAGAATCAATAAGCGTATAAGCTAAGCTCTCCCCCAGCATAGCTCCATAGACGAAAAGTGGAAACCAAATCATCTCATTCGATGGGGTACGCAATTTAAAAATATGTTTGTGGTTGTAGCATCATCAAGCCACCGCCTTTCCTAAATAATGGCCTTCACTTGGGCCCCCCCACCTTATCATTTTCCTTACATGGTGTTTTTCACCTAGAGCACCATGCTTGTGTATAAAAAAACAGCTCTCTCTCTCTCTCTCTCTCTCTCTCAAGTAGTATATTATCCTATCATGCAAAGAATAAACCCCAAACGGCAAGTGCTTACTCGAGAGTTTATCCCTGTTCAGATTGGTTGACGTAAGGTTCTTCACCTTTTCCTTTAGATGTTTATTTTTAAGACTTGTCCCCTTATTTAACTCTAATGGTGCACAAGGGAGTTAGTGTATGGCTGGTAAATAAGTCAAATAAACCCAGCTTGAAGTGTTCAAGTTTGGATCATTCATGTGGGAAGCCAAGACGGGTTCATGCTTATAATGAGCCCGAGCTAATTGCATGTTTTACACAAAAAAAATATATCGTTTCAAAGCTGGAAGCAATAGGACTAAAAGAAGATACATGATCTCAAAGCATGAAACATTAAGTTTTTATCTCTAAACCTATTTTCTGCAGACCAAATACTTCAATCAGTTGTTTTGCACTATATTATGTAATGTAAATTATGTTTAAATATATCTATGACTACTTGATGAGCTCGTATGAGTTGAGCCGGTGCCACAAGTTTCACTTGGCAAGCTTATTTTACAAGTTGGAACAAGCTGTTTATGAGTCTAGGTGTGAGCAGTATGGCTAAGGATGTGTGTGATGGCATCATCACACCACTTGGGACACTGTTCCAATCCACATTGTCAAAAAGTCAAGCACAACAAATAATGCTTTCACACGCGTAGTTGGGGGGAGAGTTCATGGGACATAATAATGAAAGCAATTATATTCTCGGATCGTAATCATATTGCTTTCCTTCGTGGGGAGATTATATTCTCATCCAATGACATATTGTATTTTTTGACACAACGTGCGGTCTGAATCATTTGCACCCAATAAATGCATTGGCCCAGCCTATGTTGATCAACAATGGGTTTATTCATAAAGAAGCAAGGAAATTCTGTGTTGCTTGGAGCCTTTCTTTAATGCCTCTCACTCTCATGCACTTTATCAACTCAAACAGGACATGCCACCTAAGCTAGTGAACCACATTGGTGATCATATCCCGTCTTTACTACTAAAGGTTAAAACAAAAAAGTGATGGATGATGCATCAGGTTTGCATTTATGTAAACTATTCATGGAGGAAATTTTCAAAAATGGCACCTAACCTTTTGGCTTAATTCGAAAATACTCCTGATGTTTAGAAGTCTTTAAAAGGTACCAAAGTTATTTTGGCATAGATCAAAGAAAAAACTTGTCTAAAATTAGCTGCAAGTTACCACTAACCTATCTTGGCTTAGTATGAAAATATTACCATTTTCCCTCGATTAATTGGAATATACTCACGGTTTTATATGTCAACCTAGGTTTGCAAGGATATCGAATTATGTGACTTTTGATTTTATATCTTCTTTTCATTAATTTTTAACTTTTTTATTTATCCTTATAATGTACGCTGAATTTAGTTCATTATTGTCTCCAAGCCTCGACGAATTGCTTCGACTTATAGGAAAGAGAGCAAGCAGTTTGAAGGGGAAGAGCAAAAAGTTATTAATAAAATTTAAGGGCCATGTTTGAGAATTCAACAAAAATTTAATGTCAAAACTGTCTTTGGATTTTATTTTATTTTTTTTATTAACCACAACAAAGTTTAGGTGCATTTTTGAATGATGGCGCAGAATTGCAAATCACCTTATATTTTTTGCTAAGAAGTGCGTCAGGTTCATTTTATAACGGCTACAATATCACCGCCAGGTAGGGATGGCAATGGACCGGGGGAAAGCGGGGCCTCGCCCCGCCTCGTCCCGTTTGGACCGGGGATGAAGGGTATGAAATGGGGATGGAGGTGGCGGGGACGAAGGTTAAAATCCATCCTGGTTCGGAGATTTACGGACCCTTTTCCCCGCCACGATCCCTGCCTCATCCCCGCCCCACCCCATCCCTGCCACTTTTCCCCGCCTCATCCCCTTTTGAACCGGGGATGGAGGACATGAAACGGGGATGAAGGCAGGGGTGGAGGTTAAAATCCATCCCCGCCGGGGATGGAGGCGGGGATGGAGGTTCTAATCTTGAGGCGGGGCGGGAGTGGAGACCTTGTCCCCCGCCCCGCCCCGCCCCGCCCCACTGCCATCCCTACCGCCAGGCAAGCTCATAAATGTACTTTAAGCTAATCCTAGCATTAAAATATAAGGTGTTGGAGAAACTTAATTAGTAACTAGACATGTGAAACTTCCAACTGGATGTTGCCTGCCCACAATTAGAGCCATGTTTTGTCTTGGCAAATTTAGGCAGCACAGCATTTCCTATGAGTTAGATGTTTCTTTTGGTATGATGAATGTGAAGTGATTATTTTACTAAAAAGTAGCTAGTTGCAGAAAAGGTAAAATTGCTTAAAGCACTACAAGTTGTAGTGGCGAACCACATTGGAGTTATCCATGTTCTCATGAGTTGGAGTATCCACATGTGGTATCCCATGTGGTAAGCGAGGTCCTGTGTCAAGCTGAAGGTTCAGGATCGAATCCCTCTGCCACATGGGGCAGCTGGGGTCTGCCTAACCCCAGCTTGCCTTTCAAAAAAAAAAAAAACTGGATATCCTTAGTAGTGGCCTGCTATCCTCATTATCTGGTGAATTGCCTAAATTAGCTTATGTCACATGAAACAATGAGCTTATGACCACAATTATTAGGATCTCAAATAATACATGACATAAGGTGTTTCTTGAAATGGTTTTATAACCACAAAGGCTAGCATTAAAAATATGTAGTACACAAAATATTTTGTAACCAGATTACTCTTGTGGATAGATTGAGAGTTGATTTACCAATTAGAATCAAGTAAAAAGTAAGTGCAATTATGATGTTTTGTTAGAATCTACAACAATATGAAAGAAAATTTTCAATTACAAAACCATCGCTTGTTTCGGAAGGCGGTTGCAGTCCTCAAGAAAGGTGATAATCTACAGTTTTCAAGACTATCACCTATCAATCATTCATTATTTCTCATATTAATTGTAGATAAAAATTGTTTATTTTGATCATTTTCTTGTATAAATATGTGAGTTGAGAGATTGAATAAAATGAAAAAGAAAAAGAAAAAAAGAGGATGCGATAGTTTTTTCTCATGAATGTAAGTCTTTGGCTGAACCACGTATATGCATTCTTCATTTCTCCTCCCTAATATCTTATTTAATTTTTATTCAATCAATTCTTTATTTTTTAACATTTTTCAAAGGTCGTAGCCAGTTATTTAACTTTTTGGTATAGGATGATCATATATTGGTTAATATTTGGTGTTGTTGAATGCATGAAACTATTGATCTGAAAATATACATTTAGTATATATATATATATATATATATATATATATATATAAAGCACTTGGGTTGTCACTTCTACATATAAAGCCTTGGGTTGTCAGGTTGGGTAGGAACAAGAGTTAGCTATTTTGTACCCATACCAACAAATTAAGGTTCGTGTAGGGGCCTGTACCCGAGATATAACCAACCCATTGATGGCCATAGCGGGTGCAGGTTGGCTTCTATAGTGCTATTAGAATTTTGATCCTTGGAGCTATTAAAGAATGTCAATAACAAAACTGTGCGCTTTGCAATCTGATCTTGTATTTGGTTTTATTAAATTATATATGCTTCCAACTTTATTTGAGAAATAAAAATTTTATGCTTCCCACTGTTCCCAATACATTTGCTTTCATAAAATGATGGGCTTTGAAAGGGTATGGAAAGATGGGATCGTCAATTTCCTATTTCTTTGAATCAAAGCACTCGTGGTATCTAGTGCAGCCAGGTCTCTTATTCCTGGGGTGGTTTCTCTGTTATTCAAGCAAAAAACAAAAAACACTTGCCATATCTGCCTAACCCCAAAAATTTGTTCGTTTGGGGCTCCGCTTGTTTGGTAGGAGCTGTTAGTGCACGTCACCATGTGTTGGGACTTTGCAAGTTCAAAACCCAATCGTATGTTGTGTAACTGGTGGGGGTCTGCCTAACCCCAGCTTGCCTTAAAAAAAATGGTTCTTGGATTCAGACATCTGATCCAATCCATCCAACTCTCACTAGGTTGACCATTTCAACCCTTAGTAGGAGTTTGGTCTCCTCCATTGGAACATCCCATGAATCTACTGATCCATTGAGAGTGGGATACAATTAATGATCTATATAGGGATTTTTTTTGGATAGTTTGATTTTATAATATTGAATCCATTGGTCCATTTCTATTCTTATTTATCTAGGTCCAACTTCATATTTGGTTTGGATCTTCTAGTCTCCGAGCGGGTCCTCATTGTTTTGCTATTAGTATCATTTAGACTTGCATGACTTAGTTTATTCTTGTTGGAACTATTGTTCCTTTTGGTCTTGGTTCAGATCTTATAAAACCATCTGGTCTACGTTTTTTTTAAAGGTCCAATTAGGGCCTGTTTGGAATTTCGGCAGTGGGATGTGCATTTATGTTTTTGGAGTCGCCTTTGGAATCTCACTGCTAGGATGGGCGTTTAAGCATTTGGGATGGGAAGTGAGGCCCTTTCTCCTTTACACTAAAGGAAGGATTTGGCAGCTACCACCTTCTCAAATGCATAAACTCCATAAACGCCCTTCCCAGCTACTGATCCCAAACAGGCCCTTAAGTTTGAGTGAACTTAGCTGCCTTGAAATAGGGATACAGGGATCGCTTAAGTGCCTGGCTATGTGACACTGGCGAATCACATGACAGCACTTCATGGGCCTCTCAGCTGCTTTGTGCAAGATAACTCAGGTTTGTATAGTCAATAAACCAAAACATAGAGTGCAACTCGGTTTGAGTTGAACTCGGCTGTGTCCCGGAGGTTACCAATTCCTTTGATATTATTAATGGCCTCATTAGAAACATTTCAAATGTTATGTAACAAGAAAATTTTCATCTAATCCCTCAAAAATAAAAGGAAAATTTCCTTCTAGGGGCAACCTGTTACCCCTAATTTCTAAAATGAGCCTCACGATTCTGAATTTTCTGATACGAGCCTCTGCTTTTCTGAAAGCTGTCAAAGAGAGGCCTACCCATATTATTGTGTATTTACTCATGTCAATTCATAAGTCAAATTACAATAGTAACTTTTATAATCAACTGTTTAAAATATTTAACAATTTTTTTTTGAGGATCAATAAGTAATTTTCAATTTTAAAGGACAATACAGGAGGCCTCGGCTGCCAGACGGGCAGTAAAGGTTTGATTCTCATGGGTGTCACACCTCTGCGCAAGCCAACGCTTAGCATAGGCCTTGGGGGCAGGGGTCTTAGCTTCGGAGTTTTACTTTGCCGGCACAACTATCATAGGTGCAGTTGTTTTTTCAGGTTATAAATTAAAAAAAAGGACAATCCAGAAAACCAAAAAAGAATATCACATTTATCAAGATAATGGATACTGACGGAAGCCCCTACTTGACAGTTTCCAAAAAACTTGTGGCTCATTTCAGGAACTTCAAAAAAGTGAAACCCATCTTTGGAATTAGGAGCAAAAGAATAGGCCCTAAATGAAATTTTCCCAAGTAATGACATGTAAATTTTTTGTTAAAGTGGTGTTTCATGCCACCAGCTGTACAATATTTGGTGTATTTTTAAAGTTTATATGAGTGGCAGTGGCAGAGCCAAAAGTTTTTCGTTGGGTGGGTAGACTTCGGGTTTCGGGGACAATGCTATGGTCTTGAAGGACGATCCATTTATTCAGACCAGTGCGGAGCCAGAATTTTTTCACTGGAGGAACAGTCGTTCGTGGAGAGATAAAACTTAAATAAGCCTTTGAATTAAAATAACAATTGTTACAAACACAAACAACTAAATTTATGAACATAATAAGATAAAACCTTAAATTGTACTTTTAAACTAAAATAAAGATTGTTTACTTAAGAAATACAAACAACTAAATTTATGAAAATTTTATAATTGACATCTTCTATTTTTTATATTTTGAAAATAATTCATAATTGCATCATCACTGATGGTATCAAATGTCTCCTTCTCTATGTAAGTAACCAAAGCATCATTGATCCATTCGTCTCCCATTCTATTACATAAACGACATTTGATATTGTTCATAGCTGAAAATGTTTTTTCAACACTTGTTGTTGCAACTGACAAAGTTAATGCCAACTTAATCAATAGATACACATGAGAAAATACAATATGCTTTTGAGTTGCTATCATCATCTCTGTTAGCTCTGCTAAAGATTTTAAACTTGAAAATTGATCACTGTTTTGCATTTCTGCAATATATATATCCAATTGATTTTCAAGTCTAATTATGTTTACTCTAGAAAAGTCCTTAGGGTAAAGCTCAATAAGACGAATCAACTTATCTTTATTAAAAGCAGAAAAAGAATTCTTTGGACTCAAGCATTCCATTGAAAGGAGGAGCTCTGTATTTGCTTCAGTGAAACGATCATTCAACTCTTGAAGTTGCAAATCAATAATAGCATAAAACACATCAATACGATAATGATGCAATGTGGTGATCTTTTCAACCTTACGTCTTGGTCGTCCTTGAGATGTATATGAGTCCCCTAGATCAGGAATCAGAATATCAAATATCTTACAAAATATGAACACTTTGTTTATGAGAGAGTCCCATTAATTGTCTCTCAAACCTTGAAGGTATTGTTTTGATGTAGTGACTAAACTCATAGCATTCACAATGTTTTGATCTTTTCGCTGAAGTGCTTGTGAAAGGTCATCAGTTATTATCAAAACTTTACACATCAAATGTAATAAAAAAACAAATTCAAAATCTTGCAACTGATAATATAAAATAATTGCATATGAACTTTTTCCTGAATATGTATCTTCTGCAATGAAATCTAACACTTGAATAACAAAAGAATACATACTGAGTAAATGAACCAAAGCATCATAATGAGAACTCTACTGAGTATCACCAGGTCGTTTAAAACTTATTTCTTGATTTAATTTTCATCCTGTTTCAAGTTCACCAAATGCAAGTGCTTCAATAATTCACATAAATTCTGTTTCTCGAATAAGCTCAGATCTCTTGCATGAAGTGGAGAAAAAAGTTGACAACTTGCCAAATATATTGAAAAACACATCAAGCAATGAATTTGTTTTAGCAACACCAACTAATGTCAATTGAAGTTGATGTGCAAAACAATGAATATAATATGTAGATGCATTTTCATGTAATATAAGACTTTTCAATCCATTAAACTCCCCTCTCATATTACTTGTTCCATCATAATCCTGTCCATGCAAACTTGATATGCTTAATTTATTCTTACAAAATGCTTCTTCAACTGCTTGTTTGAGTGACATAGAACTTGTTTCAAGAACATGCACAAGAGTAAGAAATCGCTCAACCACTCAACCTTTTTCATTAACAAACCGTAAAACGATAGTCATTTGTTCTTTAGTTAATACATCATGAGAATCATCAAGTAAAATAGAAAAAAAAGTATTTCTAAGTTCCATAATAATAGCATTTATGGTTTGTATAGAAACAGCCTTGACAATATCCTTTTGTATATCAGAAGATATCAATTTGTTATTTTCTAGAGCACTTTTTAATACAACTTTATTTATGTCATCATTGATCTTTGCAAATATCTTCAATAACTCAATAAAATTTCCTCTATTAAGAGATTCTTCAGCTTCATCATGCCCTCGAAATGCCAATCTTTGACTTAACAAGTATCTGATTGCATTAACAGTTGCCCAAAGGTGAAGTCTATATTCATCTTTCTGTCGAACACTTTGTTTATAAAGTATAGCATCAACATGTTTTTGTTGCATCAAATTTTGACACTTCATTCGTGCTGAATTATGAAAACTGCTAGAGCTTCTAACATGTTTATCAAACCTCTTCTTGTCTTTCCAGTTATCAAATCCTTCAGATACAAATGCCTCTGCACTAATCTTCTATGTGCGTTTTGGCCTGAAAAGATAACACTGCAAACAATATGCTTTATGCTTACTTGTATTGTACTCCAACCAATCCTTATACTCATCATATCAAGCTGGAATGAACCTTCATTTTTGGTGATTTAGTTGAAACATACAATCTCAAGGTTGACAAGGACCTCAGATCATATATGCTCTGCCAACATTATCTTGGATATTAGGATGATAACTAAAAATAGAAGGACGAAGTGCAGGGTCTGTAGGTAACTCTGATTCATCAATTTCTGTTTTGCTTATTTTTTGACTTGGTTTTCCTTCTTGAGTTACAAAAGATTTATCAAAGATTGACCTTTTCATTATAAACTTATTAATTCCTATGTAATAAAAAAAAATAAGACAATGTTCTATGAGCCAAATCTCATTGAAAAAAAGGATCGAGCAAAATGAAAATGACAATCTTCTATGAGGGTAGGTATCAAACTATGTTACTCAAAATCATAATTAGAAAGAAAAAACCAAGATATTTGTATGGAAAAGAAATTAATACTTAGTCAAAATTTAGAAGAATATAAACAAGAAATACACAAACACCATCTGGCCCAGATGGTGTTTGTGTATTTCTTGTTTAGCTCTTTACATATAACAAATCCAAAGACGCCCCAAAAAAGGACCGTTTAGAAAACATGAAAGAGAACAAAAGAAAGAAAAAGAAGAAGAAGAAGAAGAAGAAGAAGAAGAAGGGGAAGAGAGAGAGATATCAACCTGCTTCAAGCCTTCAACCGGCGGTCTGGCGTGATGACAGATGGCAGTGATGCTTCTTTACGTCGGCACCAGTGGCGGAGCCAGGGGTGGGCATGGGTGAAGCAGCAACACAAATGAAACAGTGAAAATGAAATGGAAAACCTCAATCCCTAATTTTTTGAAATGTCCCGACTCCTGACTCGGCCTAGTCACAGTAAACTCAGAGTTGGGCACCGAGTCGAGTTGACTCAGTCAAGTCTCGAGTCAACTCGATTTCTAATTCTGGGGTGGGCGACCGCCCACCCATGCCCACCCCTGACTCCGCCCCTGATGAGTAGGGTGTTGTCATGGGCTTATTGGAAGCACCTTGCGGAACCTGATGATTTTGCATGGCGATCTGAAATAGGTGCAGCTGCCTCCACTAATCACCTACAACCCTTTGTTTAGCTTTTTTCATATTTTCTTTTCAAATTTTGATCATACCGAATGAATTTATAGGAATTAACTCTTGGATCATCGGATCTAGAAACAAAAGTAAGTTTTTACAAGGTTTAAAAATCAATAGCCTAATATTTTTATAAATAGCAAACATTTTTTTTTTATAAAAGCATGATTCAAGTGTTGTTTTCTAGGAAATGGATCATGCCAAATATGGGTTAACATTGGCTACTAATGAAGTTAAGTAGAAATCATTTTTTTACCAAAATTTTCAATTTGTTGTATCTACATGGTTTGTTTACTAGGATACTTATAAGTAATTAGTTTTTTAAAGGGGGTTCAAAAATCAATTGTACTTGCTAAAATTTCATAACTCAAAAGATCATATTTTTATATCAGAAAAGCATGATCCAAGGCATAAGCATTAGCAAACAAACCATGTTGAACACATCTATGTGGTTAGATTGAGTGGATACAACTTGCACCTTTGATTTCTATCTCATTAGTTTTGTACCTTCATTAATGGTCAATATTTACACGCCAAATATATATATCCTCAAAGTTACATTTGTGGTAAATACCCTGAAAGCCATCATTTTATTTTTATTTTTATTTTTACTCGAAGAAACAAATTCAGGCATAGAGACCTAGCCACACTGACTTAGCCTGTCATAATTACGGTGTCTGTCCATATGTTAGCATAAATCTTCAAGGGCTTACCTTTCGACCTCAGGGAGTAACCAAACTTCAGCTTACCCAAGGATAACGCCCATGCAATTTGAACCTCCTAGACTGCCTGTCAAAGCACATCTAACTTTTGTTAGCACGTGCTTCCCAATTATGATAAGGTTTTTAGTTAAACACACCCTAACTTTACAAGTAGCAACAACAACCTATCACTTCTTCAAACCCAAGGGCCATCCCCCAAATATATGCACGGATAGGAATCAAACTTGGTTGGTCTAATCACCCCTGGCCAGCTTATTGCCACATTAATGAACGGTGCAAAATCTTGGAGAGCCTGACAACGTGCCACAGGTACGGGACTTGGTGCGGGGTTTAGGGTTGAAGGGATGCATGCATGCCACAGATAGTGCACTGAGCTGTGTAAGGGGGTGTGGCATGTGCATGGGTGTGATGCAACATAGGTGCTGAAGAGGTGTCCGTGCATGTCACTAATTGCGTCCCGTGCCTGAGTGTGGCACTGGACTGTGCAAGGAGCGTGGCATGTGCACCGGCATGGTGCAAGGAAGATGCGGTAACAGATGCACAAATGTGTGTGAAGTGCAGTGGAAGTGCCCCAGGAGTGATGGATTGGTTGGTTGCAGCGTGCACGAGGCAGTTGAACCATCCCCGTTACAAACATGCCCTGCCCATGTATGCAGAGCTTGGTGCGCATGCACAACAATGGTGTCGTATGTTGCATGGGCCATTGGCATGCGTGATGCACCTGGTGTGCAAAGCACAACATGCGGTGGGCACGTGGTTGCGGTGAGCTTGGTAAGGGCGTGGCATGTGCAACAATCTGTGCACAATCTTTGAGGCGATAATCCAGCATGCATTTGAAGTTGTTTGGGGCCAAGATTGAAGATTCACCGTGTAAATGGACTATGGGGAACACATGGGTGAAGGCGGATTTGAAGAATTCTGAAGTTGAGAAATTTATGGTTCCCCAAGTGTTTTTCGGGTTCCTCTTGCTGGCAGAAGCCTGACTCCTAAAACATCTATATAGAGGACCTCCTGTTTGCGCTGTTTGGCACATGTTGCAGCAGTTTGTCATAGGCACCCCCTATATCGCACAGGCAACACTGGGATTGCATGGGGGTGTTCGTGTGTAGTTTAAATCTCCCATGGGACGTAGGCAAAGGCCTTGGGTGTGCAGACAGACGACTGTTGGTGCGGCGATGTGGTCCCAACCGTGCCTGGTGGCATGGGGTTGTGCAAGTGAGTGCACAACGCCAGCGAATGAGTTTGGGTGGTGTTGTTCGCTATGACATGAAATCATCAATTGGTCTTCAGACTGGGAGTTAAAAGACCTTGTCCCTTTGGTGGTGAGGTTATGGTAGGGGCATGCCCATAGGATTGCTATATGCTCTATGGCACGCGAGGCTAAGGCATCTGTGCATTGTTGGCGTGGATGTCTGAAATTGAAGAAGGTTGGCTCGCAATGATAGTTGGAGGCATGGCATACATTGATAAAGACTTTGGGATGTGCCATGCTCCTCATGACCCGTGTTAGATGTTGGTTAAATCAGTAATCTCGTGAAAGCATGTTTCAGCTATTGCCAACATGCACTTGCTTGTAGGAGTAGTAAGGCATGGTTGACTTGGCAATTGAAGGTGCTAGCAGGTATGGGACGGCTATGCACGGACGTGGCGATCGGATACGTGATGGACCATGTTCGAAAGGACTTATTGGAAAGAAGAATTTGCTAAGTTGATGTTCCGCTGGGTAAGAAGTTTACGTGTGGGAAACACGTGCTGTGAGGCTGACTAGGCCGCAAAGAGTAGTGCTGCACATGCGTTCCTTGGCTTGAAAGGCAAAAAAAATTGGCCTTGGAAAAATTAGCATGTGACAGTGCCTTATCACCCGTTAATAATGATGATAAGCCATATCATCTGATTCACCCTATTGGTAAGTGTCACTCCCTTGGAAGAAGGAATGCCCCCCCTTCATTTGGCTGAGGGCGGATCACTCCCTTGGAAGAAGGAATGCCCCCCCTTCATTCGGCATCTACCACAAGTGCACAGATATAGTGAGTCAGTGTACAAATCATTCACCAGCTTTGAAGAAGCTGATAGCTGATTGCAAGAGTACATGGTGAAGAGAAGAATGATTGTATGAGATTTGAAGAAGATTTGCTCGTTTTGATCTGATATTTTTGTGCAATTCATTGAATTAATTTTGTAAATTAGACTCGATTGTGATTATATTCATATTCAAAATGGCTCTGTATTGTGATTATATTCCTGTATCTTTTCTGCTCTAGATGAACAGCATCATAAATACCATATATATGAACTAGGAAAGTGATTGCATGATTGCAGTCATGTTGGAAAAACAGAGGACAAACGATTTTGAAGTTGTTCCCCGTGTAAAGTTATGCCAATCTTCTTTCTTGTTTTTAAGTTGTGATCCACGGAGTCGAGGCATCTCTTGGTAACGATTGCTCAAAGTTCAAGCCAATGAGACAACATAACTTGCTACTAAGCAGGCAAGTCTGGTGCAGTCCGACTGAACTTTTACAGTCCAGTCTTTTTCAGCATATGAGTGCAGTTTTGGACAAAGGTGAATGTTGCTCAGCAACATCGAAGTTAAGCATGGAATTGCTCAGCAACATCGATTGAATCAAAGCATTAATCTTAGCAGGTCTTACCATGTCTACCCAAGAAAAAACCAGAGGCGTGCGATGTCTATCTTTATGATACAAGTCAACTGATGTTCGCTTGAAGAATAATACTATGACTGGAACATGAGATTTGCCTTGTATTAGATACTATGGAACACTAATCATAGTGCCTTTTCATTCAAGATAATAAAAAGTAAAATTTGTGTTGGAAAAAAGATGAAGCATTGGGAAAGAAGTGTAGAGGAAAGTGTTCAGTCTGTCATAATGTCCATTTAGTGACATCAAATACAATAAAAGCCGCAAAACTGTCAAAAAGTCTGTTTCCATTAACTTAGTGACCACTCCATTAGGACTCTTATACACTTATAACGGTCGTGACAGTCCACTGTAATAGTAAATATTCAATTGAAAAAAAAAGGACACGAGTATGAGCTCAAACCTAAATCCAACCAACCTGCACCTGAAACCCAGCCAAGCCAAGTGTGAAACCAATACCAAGATTAAGATTAGTGCCTGACCCTAGGAAAGGCAATGGGTATGCATTTGATTAGTACCAATCATCCTTGCCCTCTCTCATTCTTTAATGTAGGAACAAAATTTTCGTTTGGTAGATTAGTTTGAGGAAAAATTCTCAAAAACTTGGTTTTATGTCAAAATAAAGAGAATCGGGTTTGTACTAGCTAACTCATTTACTAAGAGACCAAATGAAAAAAATAAACTTTGTAAAATGAAAATTTCAAATCAATCAATTTATTTTTCTGAGACTAAATGTAGAACACATTTCGGCAGAACAGAGATATATAATGTGATGGATTTCTATGCTCGATTAGTGCTCTAGAGTCCCATAGCTAGAACTATTATTGCTATTCACTAGTGTCTTCACGCAGCTGGTTAGCTAACTGCCTAACTCCTAGCAGAACAGAAAGATATAATATATAAAACGATGTCTGTTGGAGTTGTTTTTTCTTTTTGGTATTGGGTCACATCCAACCAGCTTAACGGCGATCAAAGTCTAGTATTTTATACGTTCGTGCATGATTGAAACCATAGGGCATCAGGAGAGAGAACAGACCATCAGATCATCAGAGGAAAGGCAACAAGCAAAAAACCAAATCGATAGCGGCATTACAACAGCACGGTTTGAGTTTGGGCATCATATTGAACATATCAGAGTTCTTTTCTCTTAAATGTACAAATTAATATCATAATACAAAACCAGGAAGAGGCATAATTTACAGATTAGTAGCTCCTAAACAGTTTTTTCTCTTAAATGTACCAAACACTTCTAGAACATTTGTATCTCTTAAATGCACTGGACACTTCAAAAAACACAGTTCCCCCAGGCTGATGCCAGCTGCAGAATCAATTCATCTGCTAAGGCTCCCTCCCAATCATCAGTAGGTCCATCGTCACTGCTTCATGTAAACTCAACAATATTGCTTTCTTTCACTCAACATATATGCCCAAGAAATCTTATCCATTTTCCACCACCAAATCCACCAACTGCTTAGAGAAGTCATGCCAAGAAAAGTCAACAAAAGCAAAGACCAATCTAGCACTAATGTGTTCCAAAATTAACAGGTTAAACCTCATTTGTGCAACTAGTTGAAATAAAGATGGATGTATGCAGAAACCCATGTCACAAAAAATATAAAACAAAAGAAAGACTCACAACAACAACAACAACTACTACTACGCCTTCATCCCAAAATAATTGGGGTCGGCGATATGAACCAAAAAAGAAAATCATTATGGGTCTTCCACATGAATCCTTCTCCTCCAATCATTTCTATCCAATGCCATGTCCTTGGTGAGGTTCAAAGCATTCATGTCCTTTCCTATCACCTCCATCCATGTCTTCCTAGGCCTACCCCGACCTCTTTTAACTAATATATTTTCCCATTTCTCCATCCTTCTAACTGGAGCATCATTAGGCCTTCGCCAAATATGTCCAAACCACCGTAAACGATTCTCTCTCATCTTATTTTCAATGGGTGCAATGCCTACCTTCTTACGTATCTCCTCGTTCCGAATCTTATCTTTTATTGTATTTCCACACATCCATCTCAGCATACGCATCTCAGCTACACTCATTTTTTGAATATGATGTCTCTTGGCAGCCCAACATTCCGTACCATATAGTAAAGCAGGCCTAATAGTCGTCCTATAAAACTTTCCCTTCAACCACAATGGCATTCTACGATCGCATAACACTCCAGTTGCACTTTTCCATTTCATCCACCCAACCTTTATCCTATGATTTACATCTCCATCAATTTCTCCATACTTTTGAATGATAGATCCCAAATATTTGAAACAATCATCCACCAGTATTTATTGCTCACCAAGCTTCACTACACTCTCATCATTACTTCGTTGCTTACTAAACCGACATTCTATGTATTCTGTCTTACTCTTACTCAACTTAAAACCTCTTGCTACCAATGTCTGTCTCCATAATTCTAACTTAGCATTAACCCCAGCTCTAGACTCATCAATCAAAACAATATCATCAGCAAACAACATACACCACGACACATTTTCTTGAATTGATCTCGTAAGCTCATCCATCACTATAGCAAATAGGAAAGGGCTTAAAGCAGATCCTTGATGTAACCCAACCGTTATAGGAAAATTGGTTGTCACCCCTCCACAAGTGCAGACATTGGTTACTACTCCTTCATACATATCTTTAATTATTTTAATGTACTTGAGAAAAACACCTTTCTTCATCATTGTCCACCAGAGAACGTCCCTAGGTACTCTATCGTATGCCTTCTCTAAATCAATAAAAACCATATGCAAATCTTTATTCCTCTCTCTATTTCTCTCGATAAGTTGTCTAAGAAGATGTATAGCTTCCATAGTTGATCTTCCAGGCATAAAACCAAATTGATTCTCCGATATCATGACAACCTTCCTCAACCTAGACTCAATCACCCTCTCCCAAAGTTTCATAGTATGACTCATGAGTTTTATACCACGATAGTTTGTGCGATCTTGTATATCACCCTTATTTTTATATAGAGGCACCAAAGTACTTTTCCTCCACTCATTAGGCATCTTATTTGTCCGCCAAATCTTGTTAAAAAGATTTGTCAACCATTCTAAACCTTTCTCTCCCAAGCATTTCCAAGTCTCGATAGGAATACCATCTGGACCAACTGCCCTTCTTGATTTCATTTTCTTCAAAGCCTCTGTAATTTCTTTCTTTTGAATCTTGCGCATGAAGTCACGATTCATCTCATGAAAAGGAATAGAGAAGTCTCCAAGATCCTGAGCATGACTTTCATTAAATAGCTTATCAAAATAATTTTTCCATCTCTCCTTAATCTCCTCATCTTTGACTAAAACCCTTTGTGTTTCATCTTTGATACATCTAACCATACCCAGATCCCTCGATTTCCTATCTCTCATCTTTGCAAGCCTATAAATAGCATTCTCGCCTTCTTTGGTATCCAACTTGTCATAAACCTCCTTATATACCTTATCCCTCGCGTTCCAAACTACCTTTTTAGCTTCCTTCTTTGTTATCATATACTTCTCCAAATTCTCCTTATCACGACTCTTAGATTTCTATAACACTCTCTTTTAACCTTAATAGCTAATTTGACATCCTCGTTCCACCACAATGTATCCTTACCTAGCGGTGCACCGCTTTTAGAATCAATCAATACCTCCTTAGCCACCTTTCTCATGCCACCCGTTATCTTATTCCACATTGATTCTGAATTCTCCTCAAGACACCAATCAACTTCCTTAACTACCTGCTCTACAAACATTCCTTGTTTAGCTCCTTTCAGTGCCCACCACTTAATTCTAGGATCTATCCTATGTCTATCCATTTTGCGACATTGTCTAATTCTAAGATCTAAAATTAAGACTCTATGTTGTGTAGCTACACTTTCTCCCGGTATAACTTACAATCGATGCAACCCTATCTCTCTTTCTAAGTAAGAAAAAATCTATCTGACTCGTATTAACCCCACTTTTAAATGTTACTAAGTGAGACTCCCTCTTCCTAAACCAAGTGTTTGCTAAGATCATATCATAGGACAAACAAAAATCTAAAATCCTTTCTCCACTTTCGTTTCTTTCTCCTATACCATAGCCTCCATGGATACTCTCAAAACCATCCCTACTAATGCCTACATGCCCATTAAGGTCACCGCCGATAAAAAGCCTTTCTTTATAAGATATCCCTTGTACTACTTCATCTAAATCTTCTCAAAATTGACGCTTAATGGAATCATCTAAACCTACTTGAGGAGCATAAACACTAATAATATTAATAATATCTGTATCTAATACTAATTTAATAAGTAAAATCCTATCACCCTTCCTACAAACCTCAACTACATTATTTATAAACTCACGACTCATAACAATCCCTACTCCATTCCTATTCCTATTTATTCCTGTATACCAAATCTTATATCCCCAAGGTTCTATCACTTTTGCTTTCTCACCTACCCATTTGGTCTCTTGTAGACATAAAATATCAATCTTTCTCCTACACATAACATCTACTAACTCTACCAACTTACCAGTTAAAGACCCTATGTTCCAAGTGGCTAACCTAAGTTTATGGTCGTGGACTAACTTCTTTACCCCCACCCGTCCAACAAAGTGAGGGAACCCTTGCCTATTTGACAGCACACCCGGGCGCCGGTGTGACGCGTCGCTTCCGGGCGACGACCTAGCAACCCTTGTCCATTTATCACTGCCTCCGGGCCTATAGAGTACAGCGCGTCGCTCAGTAGGGAACGCCCCAACGAAATTCTCATATTGGTTCATATTCATAGGGTATGACTCAACTGACGAAAATTTCAAGGCACCAACTTTCATAGAAATCCTAAAACAACATCAGTAAGAATAGATATAGAGAAACAAAAGACAACATTTTGTTCACGCATTGATGACAACACATATAAGAAACACCCCCATGTTCCCAAGTTTCACGTAAATCATGCATTTTAACCATGGCAATGATTACAGCGGATTGAATGATCACATAAACCATGAGTCAAAAAAGCAAATTCAGACATGGCCAATGACAAAGCAAAACAGCAAATTTCAACAAGAAAAACCCCGTCTTTGGGTTCGGCTCTCAGTCACGAGCATGGTTTGCTTCGCCAACCAAGTATGAAAGTTCTCTGCTTTGGGAGGTTTCCGTTCTGTGTGATTTGATGAGTTGGGTTTTGGTAGCAACTGCAGCAGCGAACATCTAAGTGAAACCATTTCATTATTTTCTGGCATGGATCGCAAATAGGAAAAAATCTAGTTAAACCATTTACTTAATATGACCATTGCCTTCCCTACTTGGTTGACAACTTCATACCAACGAGGCATAATTTAAGCAGAGAAGACATGAAAATGTCTGTTGATTTTGGGTTATATCAGTTTGCGCACTTAAATGTAATTTTTTTTCTTTAGATTCCAATTAATTGGTTTAAATTGCAGATTTTTTTTATTTGAAAAAATAAATCATGTCATTTAAGAAAGATGAGAAGAATAGATACATAACCCTAGGTGATGAATCGTCACCTAGAGATTAAAAGGAAAACGAAAAACTGTTTAGGCCCAAGGGAGACAGAGAAAGCAAGAGTAAGCTTTATGAACGCCTACTTAGGGTCACCTACCGTGGGACTACCGCCACTTCCGTTTGCAAAACTCCTTGAGTTCCCATCTCTGATTAAGTTTAAATTGCAGATTTTCATTTTCATATTTTTTTAAATTTTCAGTCTTATGGGATTGAAGTTGGCTATGGAGGAGGAATTCCAGCCAGTGGAAGGGATGGCACCATCGCTCAAGGAGGGCTGCTGCTTTGGGGGATTCATGGTGGCAAAATAATAGAAAAACCGTGATACACCCCCGAGGGTTTGGCTCTCATCCACGGGCAGGGTTTGGTTCCCTGCTCTAATCGCATAATATATATATATATATATATATATATATATATATATATATAGAGAGAGAGAGAGAGAGAGAGAGAGAGAGAGAGAGAGAGAGAGAGACGAACTATAACCATCAACATTGCGAAAAACAGGTTCAACTAACATTGAACCTGCTGGAAATACAAGAAAGGCCCAAGACAAGCCTAGAATCCCAGAAAAGAAAGCAAGATACAAATACAGATGATCGACGAGCGTCACCCTCGTTCAGGAGGTGTCGATGAGTGTTGATTGTGCTGAAGCTCAGGAAGGCTGATGCGCAGAATGACGTACACGTCTGCCAATATCATGTTCACTAGTTTGTTGAAAAACCACTGGAATATGCTAAAAAATGGCATTGTTGCTGGTCATCCAAACGGCCCACCAGGACGAGAGAAGCCAAGTTCGCCAAATAATCTGTCATTTATTACACTGACGTACTGGTTGATGACCCCATAACAAGTCGTTGGTGAACGATTTGTGGCGTACGCTGACCACAGGCTTATTCCAGGTGACCTTAAAGATGTTTTGAAATACGGTGCACTCCCAAAATAGGTGAAACACAGTTTCTTCGACCGCCTCACACAACACACATTTACTCGAAAGCTGGAATCCGATGGTTTTGAGGAAGCTGTCAGTCTGCACCCGATCGTGAAGGATGAGTCATGCTAGGAAACGAGATCTAGGAGTCAGTCCCTTGCCCCAGATAAGGCTTGCCGAAAACCGGTCCACCCCCGAAAGAAGGAGAGAGAGGTAACATTCTTTTGCGCGGAAAGAGTCGTTAGGAGCAAAGGCACGTCCTAAGAACTGGGACTGCGAGTCAACAATGCCATTATTTGAAAGAACCGCAGACCAAGCTTGGATCCATGAGCGACAAAGCTTTGACATTGCTTGTCCATTCACGCGAGTGGCCCCAACCAACGATTTCACACCCCCGTATTTAGCAAGAAGAACACATGCGCACGGGGACCCATGTTGGTGTGCAAGCCAGCTCTGCTTCATGACGAGAATCATACTCCTCAACCTGGGGTCCTTGATTCCCAAACCCCCCTATAAAGAGGAAGCCTTAGGGTCTCACCCTATCAGGTGGTGCTTCTTGTTGGAACCACTTCCAGACCACAAAAACTTTGTCAAGACCCAAGATAGCTTCTTACTAACCCTCACAGGCATCAGGAACATTGACATAACAAATTCTGGCATGACGTTTAGGACGTGCTTAATGAGAGTCAGTCTACCCATGATGGAAAGGTAGGAAGCTTGCCAAGCCAAAATTTTATTCTGAACTCTTTGAAGAGTCGTGCTCCAGGCTACCTCTGTGACCCTGCTTAGCTGAAGCGGCAGACCCATATAAGAAAAGAAGTTGTCCGTTACCGTGTATCCGAAAATCCGCTAACCCATGGCTAGTATCGATTGAGGGGCATTTACTAAGGACAAACAACACTTATCGCAGTTCATAGATAAACCTGACATCTACAGGAAAAAAAAAGACAAACTTGAATCTTAACATTTGTTGGATTGAAGCCCTTCCAAAGATAATCATATCGTCGGCATAGGTCAGGATATGACACGGGAACTTTGATATACCGAGTGGCTCAATTAGACCACACTCCACTGCCCTCTTAACCAAAACCACAAGGCTCTCAGAGACTACGTTGAAGAGTAAAGGAGACAGAGAACAACCTTGCCGAAGACCATGACCAAGTTTGAATTGCTTGCCCCTTACCCCATTGATCTGAATTTGTGACTAGGCATTGGTAACCAGCTCCTGCACCCAGCTAGAGAAACGTCTACCGAAGCCCAAATTCGCCAATGTCTTGAAAAGGAACGGCCAATGAACCGAGTCATAAGCTTTATGAAAGTCAAGTTTAAGAGCAAAGAAATCCCCCTCGCTGATCTTGAGTGAATGCAACACTTCTGTGGCCAAAATGAAAGAATGTTGAAGCCTTCTATTAGGGATGAAGGCAAACTGAGTGTCCAAAAAAATCCTTGGAGCGATTGACCACATCCTATTTGAGAGAGAGAGAGAGACCGGGTAATCTACATGCCCAAAGATGGTGCTTGACGTCTCAGGGGAGGAACAGGCAGCGGCGTGGTGGTGCACGACGGCGTGGGGAAGGAGATGGTAGGCGAGAAGGAGAATGAGAGAGCACGTCAGATCCAACGGCTAGCAAAGTTGCTCTCTATTGCACTGTTAACAATTGCTTATTAGGCATTTCTCGTGATTCTATTTGTCTCAAGTCTTCTATTGTTATAGAGAGATAGTAGAGTATGAGGTTCCTCTTCTATATGAGAGAGAAAATATATAGGCTTCTTCTACTGCAAGGAGAGCATGAGGGGGATTGTTGTAAGAAAAGAGGTTGTATCCTCAAGTTTGAGAGCTTGAGAAGAAGGCATTGTAACCCAATTTCATATATTGGATTTGTTGTTGACTCCGTGGTTTTTTTCATTCTTGAACAAGACAATGTAATATGGATTTTTATTGTATATAAGCTGTTCAGAGTTACCTTCTTTGACTATCTCTTTATCCTTTTCTTTTGATTTTTCTTTAATAATGAGCATAAATTCCAAGGGGGCAGTTGTGGATCTATCGAGGTGTCCTATCATGTCATGACTGCAAATGAATGGAATAGTTTGCTTTTTTTAGGTTATGAAATTAGATTCATCCAACTTTTCAAAAACAAGTTGGTTTAAGAACGAAGAGGTGAGGGAATGTGAGGAAGACATTGGAAATACAAAAGGATGACGACCCAAACAAGATGAAAAAAAAATATTCAGATTCAGAATATGCAAAAGATTGAAATCAATCACACAAGCCTTTCTTTTCTTTTGACTTGTGGATTCAAAAATATGTTTGCAGCCTAATGAGAATCTCGATTTGAAGCAGAGAAAAAATTCATCCTTGTTGGGTCAAGATTTGTTGACAAGTTGAGAAACACAACAAAAGAAATCTTATTTGATCTGATCTGATTCAGATCTAAATCAAATAGCTTTAGATTAAACAAAGTAAAAGAAGGTAAAATAGAAAAAATTCTAAATTTAAGAATTAGGAAGATCTGGATCTGATCAAGAGTGATCTGATCTAGGTCACGAGATCTAAAAAGGTTTTAAGGAAACAAGAGGGAGGTTCCAGATCTGATTTGACGTGATCAGATCTATATCGACTAGGGCTTAAAACAAGGATTGAATCTGGTCTTACGTGATCAACTTTTGGATTGATTAAAGAAAAATAACAAATAGGGAAAGTTGAACAGGAAAAGGATCAGATCTGATCGCATGTGATTAGATATGATTTAACGTGAAAGAGAAACAAGAACGATAAAGAAAAGGAAGAGACATGATCCAGGCATAATCAAATTTTGGTTTTAAAGATGAGAGATGATTTTAAAGGAAAAAGATTAAATCTTGTTAGACGTTACCAGATTCAGATTGGAAAAGAAGGGAAGACAATTTCTGAAATGAATGAGAAAGGATTAAATTGAGTTTGACATTACCAGATTCAGATTGGAATAGAAGCGAATATGAATGGTGGACACAACCTGATGATTCTCCTCAACTTGCTCTAATACCATGTGAAACTGCAACTTCTCCCATGTCACAGTTACCTATTGCACAAAGAAAACATAAAAAAGAAATGATAGAAGACAGAAGAGGAGGTCGTACCCTACTGGGCATGCCTCTTGAATATATATATATATATATATATATATATATATATATATATATATATATATATATACTCTTACATGGGAAAATAAAAGAATGCCCTTGGGGAATAAAACATATCATGATAATACAATACACTATAATACACAACAAATAAATAAGGGAATACTTAATTCTGACAAGTTCCTATGCCAGTAAAAAACACCAAGGAGGCACTTTTTATGCATAGTTTTGCTCTAATAAAAATCTTATTTTAAAAAATATCAGACCAACTCATCAATCTTCAAGATCAAATAACAAACACATCATCACAAGGTTCTAAGAATACAATATTTTCAAAAGAAATGCTAAAGGTTATGCACCAATGTTAATATATATATATATATATATACACAGTCTTGTCTAAAATACCCGATAGGGATATTTTAGTCTTTTTACATATTTATTTCTAGAAACAACTATTTTATTAGGTTAGATTTTTATTTTTTTTAGTTTTTATTTCTTTTCCTTTTCCTTTTTTTTAATGGCATTGGGGGTCCCACTATCCCCCAACGTGACCGTTGGGGGCTCCCAACGACTCTACGTGAGAGCCCTTAATGATCTCTCATTCTCTCTTTTTGTGTATAAATAGGGGACTTCTCCCCTTGTATTCTTAAGTGTTCTCAAGCTCTCTTTAATTAGGATTTTATTTTTTACTTGGTTGTGTTGCCTTTTTAAGTTTTTTGTATTGTCTCATTGTGAACTTCTTACTTATATTTATCTTATGCCATCATGCTTGTTCATTATTGGACTTTATAAATGCTTTTGCATTCTTGGGTTATATTTTTGCATACTTCATTACATGGTATCAAAGCGAGGTTATGCTTTTGATTTTTGTTAAAACTATCTATTGATAGTTTGTGATTCGAGAATCTCTTCCACACTTTTTGTTTATCCTCTCTCTAAGTCACTATGGAGAATGAATATAAGATTGATCTCTCCTTCAAGTTAAATGGCACCAACTACATGATGTGGGCATCCGTCATGAAGAACAACCTCAAGGGCAAAAAGTTTTGGGGATAGGTGATGGACTTTATTATGAAACCTCAACTCAAACTTACCAAGATGGAAGGAGGATAAGAAAAAGCTCTAGAGGAAAATGCTCGCACCAAAACCATTGAAGATCACCAATCCAAGATAGAGGATTGGAAAAGTAAAGATGCAAAAATACTTGCATGGTTTATGAATAACATGGAGTTAAAGATATGTGCAACATTGCTAAATTTTGCAAAACAAACAAGGCATGTTTTTTTATGAAAGGTATGCATACCCCAAAAGACCTTGCGAGATATTTTTTTCTTCAAGAAAAAAATTATACTATTAAGAAAGGGGACATGAGTGTCCGCGATTATTTTAGCACACTTAGTCCCTTGTAGGATGAATTATATATTCTTGAACTCAAATAGGTTGTTAGTGAAAATGTTGAATTTAGAAGAGAGCAAATGAAAAAATAACACTTTTTCCAATTTTTACATGGGCTTAGGCCCAAATATGAACATGTTAGATCCTTCCTCCTTCATAAATCTATGTTTCTTTCTTAAAGGATGTCATTGCAAAAATATGCCAAGAGAAAACTCATTTTGGCATGATAAAAGGAAGAGATAAAGTCTTAGCCATGTCCAAGCCCAACAATCATGTTAAAACTTATAAGCCTCCACACTTTGGAAGGCAAAATGGCTATAATGAAAACTATAGAAAAGTCATTTGCCATCATTGCTATGAACTAGGACATATAAGGCCTAATTGTCTCAAGTTATATAAAACCTCTAAGAACAAAGTTGCTGCTGTCGAAGAAACTACACCAAGAAAGAAAAAACCAACCAAAGGAAATGATTCTTTTTCACTAGCTCGATTATCGGAGGCACTTCAAATTCTACTCAAATCTTCATCTACATCGGGTGTCGCCATTGCCTCTTACTTTCCTTTAGGTATGTCTTCTTAGATCCTTGATTTGGAGGCTTCTTTTCATATGACACCTCTTGAGAGTAGTTTATCCAAATTATGCACTAATTCAAAAACCTTTTATGCTTCAACTGCCGATGAACCATCTTTACAAATTAAAAGTGTTAGAACTTTAAATTCTTCTAAAACCTTTTTTGTGCCAAATGTTAGAGTTGTTCCACAATTAAATCTAAATCTTCTTTCCGTTTCTCAAATATTTGATCATGGATGTGGAATCTCCTTCTCATCTAAGAGTTGCTTCCTACATGATCTCCAGTCCAGGAAGCTAATTGAGCAAGGCCATAGAAAGAGAGATCTCTACTACATGAACTATTTAAATCTTTCTACCAACTCTTTTTGTAATTATATTCAAGATAACTATATTGAAACTTGGACATCCAAGTTTCTCTAAGATGTACCTTTTTCCCTTCGGAAAAAAGTTTGTAATGAGAAAAATTTTGCTTGTAAGGATTGTATTTTTGGAAAAATGAAATCCACTCCCTTTTCAAATAGAACTTTCATTTCTAAGAGACCTTTTGAATTAGTGCATTCGGATGTTTGGGGACCTTCTCCCATCATGTCTAAAAGAAGATACTCATATTATGTATCATCTATTAATGATTTCACTAAATATATATGAATATACTTTCTTAATTTCAAATCTGATGTCTTCTCATTATTTTAAAAAATTCATATGATTGTCAAAAATCAATTTTCAAGCAATATCTCTATCCTTAGATCCAACTCGGGTGGTAAATATTTGTCAAATGAGTTTCAAAATTATTTAGAAATAAATGAAATTTGTCATCAAAGATCATCTCTTAGAATTTTCCAATAAAATGGATTAGCCAAAAGGAAACATAGATACATCTTGGAAACGACTGGGACACTACTTGTTTCTAAAGAAATTCCAAAAAGTTTTTGAACCGAAGTCGCTCTAACATCAACTTATTTAATAAACAAAATGATCTCATCATCTTTACAAAACATATCCCCCTATAAAAAATTATTTGAAAGAACACCTGACTTCAATAGATTATGAATTTTTTGTTGTAAGTGCTTTGTGTTTTTTCATAAAAGAGATAACTTGTCTCCAAAAGCTATTGAATGCATATTCTTAGGTTATGGAGAAAACCAAAAAGGATATAAATGTTTTGATCTCAAAAACAATAAACTATATGTTTATAAATACGTAACCTTTTCAAAAAATGAAAATGGTTTTAAGAAGACCAAAGACAACAATGAAGTCGAATATACTTTTTTATTTGATCTTTTACCACAAGAGGAGTTGATCTCTTGTGATAATTCCATGAATAACGAAGGGGATATTCCCCTAAATATCAATGAAAATATTGAAGAAATAATACATAATATAAGTGATGATATTGTTGATAGACCTATGCAAACTTATACTCGGTGTGATCAAAGAAATCCTCTAAATGCTTTAAAAAACTATTCCCAAGGTTAAACTTGGAGGAAACCTCTCTTAGGAGATCCAATTGTATTTTCAATCTACCAAACATATTCGTATCCTACGATACATTAGCACCAAAATATAGGTCATGTTTAATTGCATTACATTTATTTCATGAACCATCCCATTATAATGAAGCAACATTACATTTATTTCATGAACTGTCCCATTATAATGAAGCAAAAAATCTTCTCAAATGGGTTGATGCTACGAATTTAGAACTTAGTGCTCTTGAAAAAGCTAAAACAAACCCTAAAAGCTTGGCATGATAAATTTAGTAATGTGATGACTCATCTGGGTTTTCATTCGTGTTACACTGACACTGCTCTTTTTGTGAAAAGTACAGGTTCTATGATGGTTATTCTTCTACTTTATGTAGATAGTATAATTATCACTCCAGTGATAAGCAAGGAATCAATGACATTAAGAATATTAAAAGAAAATTGACATATCTGATTTAGAATTCTTAAGATACTTCTTAGGTATTAAAGTTGCGTACTCTTTCAGAGGGTACATTTTTTCTTGAATGAAACTTGATGCTGACATTTGTATTAAGTCTGATATTTCAGATAATAAGAAGATAGAAACCCCTAAACTCATTAATGTCAAATTAAGGCTGAAAGATGGGACTCTACTAAAAGATCCTACTCCTTACCGCCAACTTGTTAGTCTCTTACATACTTGTCAATAACTCGGTCAGATATAGCTTACACAGTTCATTCAATCAGTTAGTTTCAACATGCTCCTACCACTATGCAGATGAGTGTTGTCATAAAAATTATCAGATATATTAAGAATATCATAACCAAGAGGGTTTTTCTTTCTGTATCCTCTTCATTTGATTTAATTGCCTATACTGATGCTGATTGAGGTAGAAATCCCAATGATAGAGTCTCAACTACAGGTTTGTGTGTTTTAGGTGACTCGATGATCTCACAGAGATGTAAAAAACAACACAAAGTATCATTATTCTCAACTGAAGCCAAATATCATGCAATGGCCACTATGATCATGGAGCTTGTGTGGCTTTAAAGTCTTCCTAGTGATATGGGCATAGTCATCTCCACACCTTCGAAGATGTGCTGTGATAATAAAAGTGTAATTTACATCGCAAGCAACCATATCTTCAATGAGCATACTAAGCATATTGAGATGAACTGTCATTATGTACATAACGAATATCTAAGAGGAACTATTACATTATTATATGTTACATCAGAGTATCAGTTAGCGAACTTCTTCGCCAAATCTCTTCCTACTCTTCATTTTATTTTTCTTCTTAACAAACTTTCAGTCATCTCCTCATAAAGTTTGAAGGGAGGTGTTAAAATATATGTATATATATGTGTGTGTACAATCTTGTCTAAAATACCTAATAGGGGTATTTTAGTCTTTTTATATAGTTGTTTCTAGAAACAACTATTTTATTATGTTAGATTCTTTTTATATTTTTTACTTTTTATTTCTTTTTTTTTTCTTTTTTTGAATGGCATTGAGGGTCCCACCATAGAGTCATTGGGACCCCCAACGTGACCGTTGGGGGCTCCCAACTACTCTATGTGGGAACCCCCAATGGTCTCTCACTCTCTCTTTTTGTGTATAAATAGGGGACTTCTCTTCTTGTATTGTTAAGTGTTCTCAAGCTCTCTTTAATAAAGATTATATTTCTTTACTCGCTTGTGTTGCCTTTTTAAGGCTTTTGTATTGTCTCATTGTGGACTTCTTATATTTATCTTGTACCATCGTGCTTGTCCATTATTGGACTTTGTAAATGCTTTTGCATTTTTGGATTATATTTTCACATACTTCATTACAACCAGCACTACAATAAATAAAGCACCTATGACAACTGTTTGGTGATTCTGTTGGGGAAAAAATTTGACAGCGGCTTCATTGTCTTTGGAATTTCTTTGCCTCTATCATGCAACCTACCAAAACAATCATGCAAAAAGTAAGAAAATCATCAAGACTTTGACCAACAAAAGTGCTTCCTATATGGACCAACAAATCATGCAACACACAACTACATAATGACTGCAATATTGTCCTAGCTACTAACAAACAAGCATACATTAAAAGGTACAAAAAGAAAAGGTTTACATATAAATAGTGTAAGAGTTCAACCTTCTTTGCAAGTTCAATAATATGACCCTCATAAAGATCTTTACGCTCTCTAGCACGTTCAACAGTATGAAACCTTTCATCGTCCTCAAAGATGGTGACAACTTTACTGATAAATAGACATGCCAAATTAGTCTAAACACAAAAGATCCAGAAATATGCAATTCTGGAAACACATCAACTAAAACCTCTTGGTGTATGTAGCTATGATATGCTTCATGAATCTTGCTTGGAAGATTCAATTTTGGCCAAGCATAATCATAAAACAAGAACAGAGTGGCCTAGAACAATTACATGAATTTTCATTGATAACACTGCCCCAATTAAAGTTCCATTTAAATCACCAAATACAGGGTGTTTCCTTGGGAGGAAAAGCATTGGCCGCAAAAGGCCATATACAAGAACTAATTCATCAGACTCAGATATAAGGAGACATATAGGAATCAATGCACAACACAAAGTCTAGTTTTTGTCAAGAAAATACCATGAGATGTATCAAGAAGCATATGCATCAAACATCAATGAACAAAAATTACAAGTGAAATATTCCTAGCATAAACAATATCTTAGAAGAATGATTAAAACAGTATTAGAGAACACAAGTCTTTCCAACACCTCACAGCTGCTCTGCACTTTTTTTTTGTTTTAATTTTCATATAAAGTTCCCTTTCAATTGTTGACAATCCATTGAAATTGCTATGAAGGTTCCTGTAGGGAAGTAATTTCTCTTAATATAGAGGATGGTACTCTTCATCGATTTTGTGCGGCTAATACCATGTTGGCCACAGGGTAATCATCTTACAGTTAGTTAGTGATGCTGCTTGCGGCCAGATTTGTAAATTGATCCCTTATGTTAAGTTTGCTTGTTATATCAGGGATATGGTAGGACATATTTCTCTGCAACTTCAGCTCACTGGAGATGGTAATGCAATGGTCGCGCGTGCTGGGCTACCTCTTGAGGTTGGTGATTTTTAATCCATTTTAGTGTGATAGACATAAATTTATGTCAAGTCTATGTGTTCCCTTGTTTAGAATGGGTAAGACAAGAGAGCTGGCACATAGCATTGCATTCCCTAGTTCACTAGTAAATCAAGTGTATACTTCAGTACCATAGAATTTATATATTCCTCTGTTGATCATCTCTAAATCTTGGAAAACAGAGTCACCTATATTTGCGCCAATGAAAGCACGCAAATTCAGTGCCAGTGAAATTATTTTCACTGATGCTACATCTGCACCAGTGAAAACGATTTTCACTAGCTCATGCAATTTTCACCGGTGAAAGCCTTTACCGGCGAGGCTTTCATTGGTGAAAACGCTTGGCGCAACGATTGTGCCAGTAAATGCTTTCACTGGAGCAAACATTGTGCCATTAAAGCCCCTTTTTTCTATAATGAGTTTATATATAGACTATGGAACCTCAATGATTGGAAGGCCTATAGAAGCTGAGATGTAGCCTTTTGTGAAGACCAAACCATTAAAGATTTTGAAGAAATGATTTAGAAGAAGGTAGTAGGTGAACGGGTTAAAGAGATGAAGCCACTTATGAAGATCATGTTGAGAATGATGAAGTCATTTCACATGAACATGAAAGTGGAAATGATGAACTTCATGAAGACTCTCATGGTGTTGATGTTGACCATGCCCATGAAAAAGGTGAAGATCATCATGTTGAAGATGATGAAAACCCTAATGGTGATTATGTTGAGGGGGAGCAAGCTTATCAAGATGAGCCAGATGTATCTCATAAAGAAACAATTATGGTAGAACCAAGAATAAGCACAAGAGTGTGCAAGTCATATCATACTTTCGAGTACATTATGCTTACCTATGGTGGTGAACCAGAAAGCTATGAAGAGACTCAAGTATATGCATTCAAGAATGAATGGGTAAAAGCTATGCAAGAGGAGATGGATTCTTTGCATAAAAACCATGTTTATGAGTTGGTGGAAAAGCTTAAGGGTAGAACCCTCTTTAAATCAAAGTAGGTATATAAGTTGAAAAAAAGCATAAGCGCTACAAGGTAAGGTTGGTTCTAAAGGGCTTCAAGCAAAAAGTCTTCAATGAGATTTACTCGCCCATTGTGAAGATGTCATCGATTTCTGTGGTGCTAGGTCTTGCTGCAAGCCTAAACTTAGAGTTGCAGCAATTAGATATGAAGAAGACATTCTTTCATGGTGATTTGAATGAGAAGATGTACATGAAGCAACCAGATGACTTAAAGGTGAAAGGTAAAGAACACATGGTTTACAAGTTGAAGAAGAGATTGTATGGGTTGAAGCAAGCACTAAAGCAATGGTACAAGAAGTTTGACTTATTCATGGTAAATAATGACTTTCATAGATCATTGGCGGTCCATTGTTTGTATACCAAGAAGTACTCTGAAGGTAATTTCATTATCTTATGTCTTTGTGTTGATGACATGTTAATTGTTGGCAAAGATATGTATATGATTGATAAGTTAAAGCATGATTTGAACAAATCTTTTGATATGAAAGACTTAGGGTCAGTCAAGCAACTCTTGAGAATGCAAAACTCTCAAGATAGAAAAGACAAAGCTTTGGCTATTGCAAGAGAAGTACATTGAGAAGTTGTTGGACTGATTCCAAATTCAAGATGTTAAGCCGATTGCAACACATTTCAAGTTGAGCTCAAAGCAATGCCCTTCAAATGAGAATGAAAAGAATGAGATGGCAAAGACTCCTTATTCTTTTGCTGTGGGTTGTGAGTAGATTTCTTGCAAATTCAGGCAAAGAACATTGGGTTGCAGTGAAGTAGATTCTTAGACATCTCAAAGCTATTTCGAAGATGTGTATGTTTTGGGAATGGTAAACCAGGGATTGTTGGATACAAAAGTGCAAATTTAGGGGAAGACATGGATTTCAGAAAGTCTATTTCATGTTATATTTTTACCTTTGCAAGAGGAGCAGTTTCATAGCAATCTAAGTTGTAAAAGTGTGTTGCCCTCTCTACAACTGAAGTCGAGTATATAGTTACAATTAAAACATTTAAGGAGATGTTATGGATGAAGAATATCATCAAGGATTTGGGCATCAACCAAAAAGAGTTTGTGGTTAATCATAATTTGCACTTAGCCAAAAATTTAGCTTACCATTCAAAGTGCAGGCACAACGATTTGAGACACCATTGGGTGGGTAATGTGTTGGAGTTGAAGTTGGTATAGCTGAAGAAAGTTCACACAAGTTCCAAGCCATCGAATATGTTGACAAAGGTCCTACCAAAGGATAAAGTCGTGCATCTTCGAACCTTGGTAATAGTAGGTGTTACTTGAGCTTTGGTGAGATGGGTTGATCACTATGTGAGATGTTCCACCCTATATGAGTATTGCGGGGGGGGGGGTTGTTGGGTTTGGGTTGGGTCCATCCTCATTGGTGGCTCACCTCTTCTCGAGTCCCTTTTGTAGAGACTCAAACTCGGTTTTGTTTATAGAGGTATTCTTTTTTTTATATTTTAAATAGTAGTTCTATTTGTCTTAAGTCACCTAGGGCTTCTTTTACTACCAAAAGAGCACAAGGAGAGATTCTTGTAAGCAAGAAGGTTGTATTCTCAAGTTTGGGAGCTTGAGAAGAAAGCATTATAACGCAATTTCATATAGTAAATTTGTTATGGTGGCCATGTGGTTTTTTTCTCTTCTTTTGGAGAAGGGTTTTCACGTGAAATGGTGTGTTTTCTTCTTTGCTTTGATTTCTCTTATATTTTTCTATTCCTATTGCATTGTATGTTTGTTTTGGTGGAGGTGGTTAAACACTATTTGATATAGTTGGGGTTTATGTGATTATGCATACCAAGTGTTTGTTGAATTTCCTAAGCGATTCACACAAAGAGAAAGTGCTTTAGTTTGATTTTGTTACTCTTGGTTTCTCCCCAACAAGATACTGTCATTCCCAAATCATATTGCACATGTTGAATAGGTATGAATACAACCACATTTTGTGTGTTCCGTTTTCACCATATGCACAACAAGATAATGTTTAATTTTCTTGTCTTTCCCCAAAGTAAAAGATAACGCAATTCAAGATGGATGCCCAAGGACACCCTAAAGTCACCATCTACAGTTGCTCGTCTTTTGCATCAATGGCATATGCAAGGTCTCAACCTCATGGTATCTTATTGCAAATGAAGAAATTAATCATAACATAGTTAAAGTCCCTATTCTCCGACTACAAAAATAAAATAAAATAAACGAAACACCAACCGATGGATTAGAGGGAGGTTGAATGGGAACGACCCTAATGGCTAGCCAACCCCTCATGACAGACAAATGACACACTTCTTCCATCTACAGAAACAAAAAGAACATCAATTCAGTAGCGCTACTCTCGGTGGTGATCACTGTATGACGCAGAGAGCCTTGGATGCCTGCTCGCCTGTAGACAGTACCGCGGTATCATCTGCAGGAGGAGAGGTGCCTTCGAGCTTCACCCCCGGCCACGGGCGGCACATGCAGTGCTGGCCTGCATTGATCTGCTTGTGGACGGACCCAACATGCCTACCGCACCCTCCCCACGTTGTCTTCCCACAGGTTGAGCAGCTCACTGCGTAACACATCGCTAATCCTTGTCTGCAATACAGAAGGCCTCTCCTCTTCTGCTGATGCTCCTGCTCTTCCTTTCCCTTGTGCTATAGCTTCTCTCCAAATGAATCACAACCAATCTCTGCTCTTCCTTCCACTTGTGCACGTATAATTAAATAGGATGTAATGCATCCCAAGCTATGTATTGTAAACGCGGTGCCAAAGGCGTTGAACAATGTTGAAAGATGGGCTGGCTGGCCCTCTCTCTTGCCAAAGCACACAGCTCTTTTCAAAAAATAAGGCAAAGTTGTCTTTGAAAAGGTATGGTCAAACCTGGCGTTCTCCAGTCAAACCACCAAAACTCCGTTGGGGGAATAACTCATTAATCAAGTCAAGAGTCTTGCTCTTGACTTAAATAATGAGTTCCCAACGTAGCCTTCTCGATCCTTCTGCGGTCGGCCAAATTGGAAGTTTTTACACGAGAAAGTCTCCTTTCGTTATGATGAGATTACTAGGATCCAGAATGGGAGACCCGATCCACCATTTGACCACGGCACCTTGATGCCTGTTCTTGGCTGACACATCGATTAAGTATGGCATTAGATATAAACCATCATATGTAACAAATGCCCGCTAAGATTGATATTATTCTCATCGAAAAAAAAACGTTGAGATTATTATGGAATCACCATAGTTTTACAATGTTCTTTATTTTAAATTAGAGTTTTTTTCATAATGGTCCCTACCTTATATTATAGACGACACCTAAAAAACATTCCTAAGATTATTTTGCTTTTCTAAAATCGTCCTTACATTTCAAAAATGTTGGGAAAAATGATCAGCTCGTTGATAGTGTAACGTCTCCTTACCTTAAAGGATGGTTTTGCAATGGTTGGCAAGAAGGGAGGGTGATTTTGGAAAATGGGATAAGGCAAGGATGGTTTTGGGTTTGCCGGGTGAAAAAAAAAATTCTTCAAAATATCTTGAGATTTTCTCTGGCTATTTGAGATTGGTGAAAGTGGGATTTTGGGAAGGCCTACCGTAGGACTATCTTCATTTTGGCATGAGCACGACGAGACACAAAGGGTGATTCACCCTAAAATGAAAAGAAGGATCCATATGGTATTGATGGTTTGTTCAGGATTACAACAAAAAAGACCAAACATAACATTGGTTATGTTCGTTCCATAACAACTGTACCAAGTTCAACGTTTGTTTTCCTATGTTCTAAATATTCATTGTTTGGTGATGATGTATGGACAACTTGAACAGACATGAATAATGGATCGGATTACTTCATTTTAGATCATATGACCTGATCCGTTTATCATTTTACATGTTTTAACAAGCTTATTATGAATTTTTGGCCCAAATATGAATCCAATTACAAAAGTAGGTCTGAAATCATGGATTGTTTTGGTCGAATCTTTTGCATCACATACAAGATAAGTCTCATGTGCTATAATTCCATGAATAAACCAAACAAATAACATAATACGGCTGATAAAATGGCAACAAGATACCATCCAACTTCAATGGCTACATATCAATTGGCACAAATTAAAAAAATGAACAATCAAATTATCAAACAGTACTTTGCATCATTACAGAGCCAAATAAGAAAAACACAAAATACAGTTTATTGATCCGGTGGATGGCGCCAGCCAGGGTCCAAGCATTAGAGTTTTTATGTCACACAACCTTTAGGTATGGATTGAGCAACCAGGTCTTTGTGCCAGGTGCAGTTTCTTAATGTTATAAATCGAAAAAGATAATGCCTGCCAAATAAAGGATGACTAAAGATAAATTGACTATAACATTAATTTAATGAAAAATAACCATATTATCTTTTAAAAATAGTGTGTTCTTACTAAAACTCACAAATATGCCAAAATTCTCTGCATGATCATTCATGACTTATTTAGGATCATTTTACTTTTCACAGATGCCGAAAACAATGTGGAAACAAAGGCTGGATAAGTACAGTTGTTCCTATTGTGAACAAAACATGTGTTCTGTTCAAACTGGACAAGTAATAACGGAAGTTGGTATTGTTCTAACAACTTGGCCGTCTCACGCGGATGTTGACGTGCGGTAAGACTCATTCAAAGTGGTCCAGGTCTGAATCAACAACGTGTATTGACTGATATGGCCATGTTTGATGAAAATTGTAAAGATCGAACCTTCCAGGAAAAGTTTCAAAAAAAAAAAAAAAAGTCTCCAAATTAAATGCATACAGAAACATTTGACTTGGTAAGAGGGAAGGTTCAAGTAACGATGCTTCCCCTCGTCAGACGAATCACCAAACAGAGCAATGCTGTGAGAACCGGTTTGGGGTCTGAATCCATTTTGAAAATTTTGATTCAGAGAATCGGTCAATAGAAGATCGAACAGAATCGTTGAAAAACAATTAAAATTATTGAAAGTCCCTTCAAAATATATTAAAAAATATTAAACCCCAGATTTTGAGTACGATGTGTTACCAAGCGGCATAAAACTAGGGGTGTCAACGGGTCGGGTTTACCCAGATCCGACTCAGACCAAACCCTATAGCATCCATCCGGGTATGGTGATAAATAAGTAAACCCAGGTCTGGACCTAAAGGTCCGATTAATTCATGGATCCGGGTATAGTTTATGATTTTTTATATCAGACTTGGGTCCGACCTGAGTTCCCATTAAGACCCACAAATTTTTTAATGTAAAATTGATAAACACAAATATTATATATTTTATCGGGTATGGTACGGGTCTGGCTCATGTAGTTCTTATTGGGTCTGGGTATGGTTTCTTTTATAGTGGACCCGATTAAACACGAATCTGGACCTGATACCATACCCAAAAATTTGGTCAAAGTCTGATTCCAACTGGGTCCGAACCAAACCCAACCCGTCGACACCCCCTACATACAACCATAGATGAAGCTTCACCAAACTGGGTCAAAGAGGTTTCTGTGTAGGAAGAAAGCACGAAAACTGAGTCAAAGTACTCGTTATTGAAAAGTCAAAATAATGTACCCCAATTAAGTCGGATTCAATACCTATTCTTATATCCGAACAAAGTCCAACCTGTTCACATCTCACCTAAGCTCCTATAAATAGCACTTCGCGCAGCAGCTGATGATCGTGAAGAGTTGCACACTTAGCAGCACTTATATATATATATATATATATATATATATATATATATATATATATATATATATATATATATATATATATATATATATATATATATATATATATATATATATATATATATATATATATATATATATATATATCGTATTCAACCAGCATAGAAAATTAAGTTTAGACAAGATGTGTTTCCCTGTTAACTGTTCTACATGCGAAAAGACCACATGGAATGGCTGTGGAAAGCATGTGGCCACGGTTCATAAGCAGATCAAGCAAGGCCAGCACTGCATGTGCCGACCTTGGCCCGGTGTTAAAGAGGAAGGCTCAGGCTCAGGCTCAGATGCATCCAAGATCGAGCAGATCACAGATGCAAAGGAGAAGAAGCATCCAGAAAGGCCATCCCCATTGCCACCATTCTAGTGAATTAAGATGGTTGGCCATGCACGTTGTTGCCATCAATAAGGGGAGGATTGTTTGTCTGGATGGCTTTTTTTTTTTTTGTAAGAATTGTCTGATTGGATGGTTGAATATCGAATCTTCAACTCGAGTGTTCTCTTTGATTACTGGTTAGTGTCAATGCTATTGATAAGGCTTCCCCATTTCCATGCATTGTTCTGTTTTTTTCAGCAATGAGGAGAAACCACGTCTGTTATGGTTCAGACGTCCCGTTACAGGCCAAGAGGTGCCATGTTAACCACGGCCCTGTTTTGGTGTACACCGTGTAAAACTCCATGAGTACACTCTCAGAAGCAGATCCCTTTGTTGGGTTCTGCCCAACTAGGGTAGACTCCATGCCCACCTGATCCTTGATCCTTACTGTTAGTGGAGATAACGACTCAAGAATCCAAGCTCACGTTGGAGTCTCACCTCACGTTGGAATTAGTAGAGACCCAACTCATGTTGGAATCTCAACTCATATGGAAACTGTTGAATATGAAATCATTAGAGAAGATAGAGACTTCAATCTCAATAGAGGTAATACAGCTCAAGCTAATGATTAAGATTTGATTAAGGCCCACACGTTTGATCATCTCATTGAAGAGTTCTCAATTGTGTCAATGAACTCCCAAGGAGGAGCCCTCAAGAGGCCTAGATCAAAGGGGAGCTATCTTTCTAATGTAATTAGTCCTTGTATTCAAAGAGGACTCTCTTTCTCTAAATCATGTAAAGAAGACTATCCTCCTTCAAAACGTGTACCCTAAATATTATAAATAAACATGATACTCTTTCATTAAAAAGCAAGAGAGAAAAAAATAGATAGCGAGAGGACCATTCATGGACGTAGATATTCTTGATCAAACCATGTTAAAATTCATGTGTGCATGTGCTTGTGTTTATTGTGGTTTGGCAAGTCTGGTGCATCCGCCTCATTTTTTATGCTCAAGCAAAGCTTGTTCGACCTCGTAGAAAGCAATCAAGGTACGAGCAGTGATTCCTTTTCTTCTTCTTGCCTTCCATCTCTTTCTGCTCTCAATATGTTTCAGTACTTCTTAAGTACTAAACTCATCTATGAGAATTATGCTTTGTGGGTCTCTCAATTTAAGCCACTGCTGATCTCATATGATTTGCAATGATACACTAATGGTTCGAAGGTGAAACCAGCTGAATTTATTACTTAGGATGGAAAACAAATCCCTAATCCTGAAATTCTTGTTTAGAGGAGACACGATCAACTTTTATTAAGTTGGATCATCTCATCTCTATCAGAGGTTGTTTACACCCAAATCGTAGGTTTGGACACTTCTTTTGAGGAATGACAGACCCTCAAAGAAGCATATACAGCCTATTCTCGTGTAAAAGTTATGCAATTAAAGGAGCAACTTCATTACTTCAAAAAGGGCACCAAAAGTGTTGATGAACATATTCAAAAAATTAAGTTGATTGCACATCAACTCGTTGTTGCTGAAAATTTTATTCAAGAAGAGGATCTTATCCACTATGTTCTTCGAGGTCTTCCTAATGAGTTTGACTCTTTTCAGATATCCATCATTACTCGTGTTAAATCAGCCCCGATTAGATTGATTGAACTACACAATCTTCTTCTTTCACAAGAAGCTCATCTTTTTGAAAATGATGAAAATAAAGAATCCCTTAAGGTAAATTGTGTTCAAAGAAGAGGAGGCAATATGAAACTATCATAGAGGCCATGGTGGTCAAGGCTGCTTTCAAGGTCATGGAAGAAGTGGTCATTTTTATGGGAGACCACCAAATCAGTTCAAAGGGTGTTCCTCGCCCAATGACTATGGCAACAAGCAATATGTTGTTTGTCAATTTTGTGACAAACCAAGGCACACTACCAAGACTTGCAGGATGATTACCAGTGATTATCAGAATGTTCCACTTCATGTGTATCATGCCTCTATACCGATATCGGAAGAGAATGCATGGTATCAAGATTCAGGGGTATCTCACCATATTTCTCCATATCTCAATGCCCTGTCATCTCACTCAGAATACCAAGGCTCAGACTCTGTGAAGATTGGTAATGATAAATGTTCAAAAAATTCTCAGATTGGTAGTTCTACTTTTGAATATGAAAAGTCTAAATTTTGTATTAATGCCTGCATGTTCCTCAAATAACCAAGAAAATGCTTTCTATGCAAAGATTCACTCAAGATAATGGAGTAGTGTTTGAGTTTCATCCATCGCATTGCAGTGTGAAGGACCACAGATCTGGGTAGGAGCTCCTTCATGGCAAAGCTAAAGATGGCCTTTAGTTTATTGATTTATTTAGGAACATTGATAATAAAAATGCTTATGTAGGTGAAAAAGATGATTTTGATACTTGGCATAATAGACTTGCACATGTTAGTTTAAGAGTGCTTCAAAAAGTGACTCAAAAGTTTGATTTACCTTTAATTAATAGTGATATTCATATTTGTCATGCATGTCATATGGGTAAGCAGCATAAGTTATCGTTCTCTAGTATCTCATATGAAAATATAAAGCCTTTACAAATTATTTTTCTGATGTGTGGGGTGCAACCTTGATGATTGGTGAAAACGGCTACAAATATTACATAATTTTTGTTGATGCTTTTTCAAAATATTTTTGGTTATATTTGAAGAATTATAAATATGATGTTGCTCATATTTTCTGCAAGTTTAAAGTGCTAGTCAAAAAATTGGTTGAAAAGAAAACCAAATATTTAAACTCTCATGGTGGTGATGAATATAAAGTTGTTGACTCCTTTTTAAAAGAATCTAGTATATGTCATTGTATTTCCTGTCCTCATACACAAAAACAAAATGGTGTATATAAACGGAAGCACAAACATGTGGCAGATATTGGGCAGACTCTGATGACTCAAGGAAATCTGATATCAAGATTTGCTATAGAAAATAAAATGTTTTACAAAGCAATTTCCATGTCACCCCACGACAGCAGGATAAGTGATTTCATAAGAGGGCACACCCAGAAAAGGTTCTGCGATGTTTTCTCGTGCATAAGACAAAGGGCATATCGATTCACAAGATAGATACAATGTTGTTTGAGCCTTCCCTCCAACAATACACTCCCATTGATAACGAGTCATGCCATCAATGACCCCCATAAAGGTAAAGATTTTTCAGGCATCCAAATTTGAGATGCGTTATACAATGCTCTGTAAAGCGAAGCAACCAAAAATTGTTTGTCCTTGGACATGTTCTTCTTGAGAAAATATGCTACAAAGATCAAGAAATAAAATGTTTTACTAGGAAATTTCCTTGTCACCCCATGGTAGCCGGATAAGTGATTTTATAAGGGGGTACTCCCAGACAATGTGCTAGGATGTTTCTTCGTGCATAAAACAAAGGGCATATCAACTAGCAAGATAGACACCACGTTGCTTGAACCTTCTCTTCGTCTGCACAGTCCCATTGATAACGAGTAATGCCATCAATGACCCCCACAAAGGTAACCCCCCCCCCCCCCCCCTACAGATTTTTCGGGCATCCAAATTTGGGATGGGTTACCCAATGCTCTGTAAAGTGAAGCAACAAAAAACTATCAATCTTTGGACAAGTTTCATACTATGTCATCCTTTGAGTTCGACAATGGAACCCTGTTCGTATGACGTGAGCAAAGATCACTGCTGAAACACTTCCTCAGAGGGATTCCTTCTCAAAATGATGTTTTAATTGTTGGAACTAGGCATGCCAATAACATATGCCTTGTTGAATTTGTTTGGCGTTGCATGGTACAAATGAGGATATTCATTCTGAAACACCCAATCTCCCCACCACTTGTCTTGCCAAAAAAGTGTATGTTCCCTGTCACCCACCTGAACCATAATGAATTGACAAAAAACATCGATCATTGACTTTCATCCTTTCCAACTTCTAGAACCCCTTTGCCATTTGTAATTATTTGACCAATTCCACAGCCAATCCGATAAAATATATTTTTCAAGGAACACCATAGAGAGTGTACCTTCCATATTACAAATCATCAGTTTCCATTTAGCAAATAGAGTTGTGTTAAAATGGTTGATATTTTGAACGCCCAAGCCATCAAAATCCAACGGCTTGGCGATGTCCTTCCAACCCACCATGGTTCTTGATTTATCTTCTAATTTTCCTTTTCAAATAAAATTTTGAAAAAAAATTAATCAACCTTTTTTTCACCTTCATGGGCATCCTGAAAATCTGAATGTAATGTGATACCATGGTTGATATGATAAATTTCACCAAACTAATGTGTCCTGCCCTAGACAATAGGCACGTTGCACTCGGCCTAATACAATCTTCCACCTTGGCCCAATGTATATCTAGATTGACACCCAAGTGGAGTGGGATACCACAGCATGATTGATCATGCATAATATTTGCATTTTATTCATCTTTATTTATGCATGATCCATGATAAAATTGCATTAAGAACCCATTATTGTTGTTGTTTTTGAGGTTTTATTTTAAATTGAATTTTTCAGAAAAATATCACATTTTTTATTCTGCCCTGCATTTTTAGTGTTTTTATTAATTTTAGAGTTTTGTAATTATAATTTTGTTAGATTAGGCCAAAATTAACTTATTTTAATTAGTTTAGAAAATTTTCTTTTATACTCCTATTGAAAAACATGTTTTCTAAAGGAGGACTCTTTTAAAAATTATGAAAATATTTCAGACTCTTTTTGAAAACTTGTGTTTTGACCTAGAATAGCATTATAAATAGTTCTTTTCCAGCCCTGAGAAGATGTTTTTTCCTCTGCAGCATGCGTCTCTCTCTCTCTCTCTCTCTCTCTCTCTCTCTCTCTCTCTCTCTCTCTCTCTCTCTCTCTCTTCCTCGTTTTTTATCGACCGGTTGCCTACCTTCTTCCTTTCTTTCTTCTGATGCTTCTCAATCTGTCATCTAAAGCCTGGCATCGCCGGTTTTTTGCATCCTCTTTGCCAGAGAGAGGGCTAAAGTCTATTTGGGTGCAACAAGGTAAAACCCATCTTCTTCTGCCTCTTCTCCGTAGTTTTGGATCATATTTGTTTTTCCGCATCTCCATTGCACGTAGTATAGATTAAAATTTTTATTCATCGCATATAGCATAGTCAAATTTTTGTTTACTTTATTTTTCTATCTTAGATTAGTTCATAGGCCTTATATAAATTAGGTTTATTCAATTTTCTTGTTATATTTGGTTTAAGCTTGAGTGTTAGTTAAAGTAGCATTAAATCCCAACTCGTAGTGAGAACTGATCCATAGATTTCACTTTACCAATCTTTTAGTTGTTCATATTTTTTTCATATAGTTCACGTATGGTGTGAATTGTTGCGTGACTCGGCCCATCAGACAACAAGCTGCCCTGCATGATCACTTAATAACGATCTGGAGCGAGTCATCTTGGCCAATATCGTTTGGTTTGTTGGTTCCCAGCAGTATACGGTTGGAGATATTAAAAAACATCAGAAGAGTTTTAGGAATACCGTCTGAGTTGCACATTGATATAACAGCGTGAACGCTGTTATTGAGATTTCTCTTTTTTTTTTTTTTGCAACATCGTCAGTCACATTATTCACCGTGATTGACAATGTTTGGAGTCACGAGTGATATCATGTTAACACAACATGCATGACTTAAGTAGGTAGTATTTTAGATTCATTTCATAGATTGCTTAAATTATTTGTTTTAACATGTATTAATTATTTATTTCATACATCCTATTTTCATCAATTTATTTCATTCAACATTTTTTTAGTATTAGTTTACTAGTTGTTGTTCTTTAGTAGCCTAGTTCATTAGACGTTCACTTTTAAGTGCTTGATGTCTATAGTTAATTAGACTTGATTAGTTCGTATTATGAGATTGCTTTCTTTACATAATTTTTTTTATATAGTCCAGATTTTAGTTATTTGTATACGTGTGATAAGTAGTTAGCTAGTTAGTATTTTTCTTGTTTTCTTAGCTAAGTTGTAAATAGTTATCATTAGTTAGTTCTGAAATTTGTTTCATTAGTTTGTTAAAAGTTAGTTTTACTATTTTGTCTTTTAGTTGGTATGTTAGATTAGCTCATATTTAGACTGTTTGTTGAATTTTAAGTGTACTAACTTTCAATTTTTGTTGTCTAGTTTTGTTCACTTGGATTTGTTTTGTTTTTGTGCGTTCAGACATGCGGTAAGCACTCGAAAGTACCCTCGAAGAGCCCTCTGAGGTTCTGAAAAGGCCCTTCAAGCCCCTCAAGAGAGCCTTTCATTAATAGTGATAAAAAATACTAAGCAAGGATAAAAGACTCGAAGCACTGAAGACTTTTATCTTATTTCTAGATTAGGTTTATTTTATTTTGTTTCATTTAATTGGGTTTGTAATAAGGCCGATTATTCATTTGTTTAAAGTCCTCCACAGAGGGTTGCACTCTCTCTCTCTCTCTCTCTCTCTCTCTCTCTCTCTCTCTCTCTCTCTCTCTCTCTCTCTCTCTCTCTCTCTCCTTATTTACTCAATTAATTGTTTTTTTCTTTTTGACGATAAAAAGTAGTTACTTGTGTGCTTGAATACAAAGTATTTTCTACTTCCTGAATTCGACCCAGACTTCACCGCTAGTGTAAATCGGTTTTTATGATTTGATGCATGATTTGCACAAATATTTTTATTAAAAATATATTTTTAAAATACTTTATTAAAAAAATTGCATTAATGATAAACTTTTTTACAAAATTATGACAACATTCACATGTGTCATCTTCTAGGTTCACATATTTTGTTTAACATTCTGGTAGGTTAATAGCCGACAACACCACTTAATATACAATCCATGTATTAGATTGGTGATAAAATGGTCCCCATTAACTGTTAGAAAAGTTTTAAAATATAAAATCTTGGTGATTTTGGTTACTACCAAAAAGTGCTTTGAAAAAGTTTAGTCCCATATCTAAGAGAGAAAAGTTTTTCAAGTCGTTTAAATAGAGAGTTTGTTATCTATTCTTTACTTTTGTAAGCCTTGAGTCTTTAGGTGGATTACGAACGTTGTTACGCATCGTGCAGCAGCGGATGCGCCGTTCGTGTGCACGCGCACGTGCTTGTGTGCGTAAGAGCGCTTGAGGCGCAATGTGGCATTTTGATGGCGCACTTTGCACTTCGCACTCTCGCAGCGGTGCGAGGTGCAAATGTCCATTTTGTCTTTTCGGTTTTGAGATATCTGACCGTTTGAAAGGTTTTAATTGCATTTATATTAAGTTTATGGCGCTTTGTGGCTGTTGGACGGTTTTGAAGGTCTTTGATTGACAGTCAAAGGTGGGTGACCGTTCAAGGACCTTTTTGTCCAATTTTCAAACCGTTAAGTTTATGGCCATTAATCTCATTTATCTCAAAACGTTTTTGGCCTTTCTAACAAGTCTATAAATCTCTTTTTTTTTCGTCTTTTGGATTATCAGAATTTCTGACTCTCCAGTTTTCTCGTTTCTTTCTTCCCAGTTTGGCTTGCAGAGTTCATGTGTGGGAGAAGTCATCTGTTCATGCGAAACAGTGACTCTCTTGAGGTTCAAGCCTAGTTGTATCCTAGGAACTCAGTCCTAACAAAACCCTTTTCGCATCTTCAAAATTCCCGAAGTTGGGCGATTGAAGTTCTAAAGATAGCGATCTTAAGAACGGGCCTCTAGGCTTGAGATCTCTTTTCTTAAATCCTTTTTATCACAAGGTTGGAATAACAATTTTAGAACTTCAATATGACATCTTGTTTAATATCCAACTCCATCAATTTGCTTAGCCGTGACCTTGAAAAACTAGATCGATTTAATGGGTCAAACTTCAAGTAGTAGCAATCAAAGGTCTCTTTCTTGTTGTCCGAGCTGCATATCGACTATGTTATCAAAAAGGCATGTCCCACTGTCGCTGCTGGAGAAGTTGAGATAGAAGAACAAAAGAAAGAGCGAGAGAAGTGGCATACTGACAACTATCGATGCAAAAGGCATATCGATTCTCTTTTTGACTTATATTCTCCATTGGAGTCGGCTAAAGAGTTGTAGAATACTCTCGAGATCAAGTACAATACAGAAGATGTTGCTAGATCAGTATGTTAATTTTTCTATTGTTGATGATAAGCCTATACTTGCTCAAATTCATGAGATGCAAATTTTGGCCTATAAGATCAAAGGAGAAGATATGTATCTTGATGATGACTTTCAAGTTGTTGTTATCATTGAAAAACTACCAGATTCCTTGAAAGAATATAGGAATCACTTAAAACATAAAAATGAGAAAATCACTTTAGATGATCTTCTTAAGGACATCCGAATTGAGGAGACACGTCTTCGTGACAAAAAGAATTCGAGTCCTAAAGAGGGTTATCCTAAAGTGAATTTTGTTAGTAACAAGGGTGGCAAAATCATGAAAACCCAAAAAATCAAAAAGAATTTTGTGAAAGGGAAAAAGCCAACTCATAAAAAGAAAATTAGTTGCTATGTTTGTGGCAAGTTTAGCCATTTTTCTAGAGAATACAGAGAAAGGAAGATGATTGGTCCTAAGCCAAATGAGTCAGAGGAGAGGCTTGTTGCTGTAATCTCTGAAACCTTCATGGTGGCTACAAATAAGGACTAGTATCTGGATACTAGAAGCATTGTTCATGTGGATAACGACAAGAACTTATTCAAGTCGTATGAACTAGTGGGGGAGGGATGCAATCTCTTTATGGAAAACTCTTCCTCAATTAAAGTGCTGAGAAAAGGGAATGTGAAAATTAATTTCACCTCCGAGAAAGTCCTAACACTGAGTATGGGATTGTAACTATGACCAAAGGAAAAATCTTTGTAGGAAAAAGGTTTACCACTGGTGGTATGTTCAAGATGAACATAAATAAAGCTATTACTTCTGTTTATATGGTTGACTTCTATTTTCTTTGGCATTCATTTTATGACATATAAATTCTCGTTGCATTCATAATATGAATAATTTTGGTCTTCTTCCTTGTCATGTTAAAATAGAACATAATCATAAGTGTGAGATATACATTCAAACAAAGCTAACTAGACTCCTGTTTTCTAGTGTAGAAAAGAATTATAAATTGCTTGAATTAGTGCATTCTGACGTGTGTACGATGGATAATGTTTTGAGTCGTGGCGGCAATAGGTACTTTATTACTTTTATAGATGACTACTCAAAATTTTGTTATGTTTATTTGATGAAACATAAATCTGAAGCATTTTTCAATTTTTTTCTTTATCTAGCTGAAGTACAAAATAGGTTTAAAACAAAGATTATATATTTAAGAACAGATAGAGGAGGTGAATACTTAGGTGGAGAATTTGATAAATTATGTGGGGATAATGGTATTATCCATCAAACATCAGCGCCTAGAACTCCTGAACAAAATGGAGTAGCAAAAAGGAAAAAGAAAAAACACTTGTAGAAATGATGAATGCTATGCTTCTTAATATAGGTTTGCATTTCAACTTATGAGGTGAGGTTATACTTTCTGCTTGTTATATTCTTAACCGAGTTCCTTATTTCAAATCCAAAAAATCACCTTATGAATTATGTTTTGGTAAGAAACCTAATCTTAGTTATTTTCGTGTTTGGGGTTGTTTAGCATATGTTAAAATTCCAGAAAATAAAAAAAAGAAGGTTGGACCTAAAGCATTTAAATGTGCATTTATTGAGTATGCTGAACATAGTAAAGCATATAGATTTCTGGACATTGTTAATGATGTTATTATTGAATCCAGACATGCATCTTTCATAAAACACAAAAATGCATTTGATTCTCTTCTTAATGACAGTCGTATTACAGTAGATGAACATTCTGTTAATGACATGATTGAATATTCTAATGATTGTGATGATGAACCAGAAATTGAAGTTAGACACAGTAAACACATTAGAAAACCAACTAATTTTGGGTCTGACTTTTATACATTTCTAATTAAGAATGATCATGTGTCTTTTCAAGAGGCGATGTCTTCTCAAGTAGCTGCCTTTTGGAGAGAAGTTATTAATGATGAAATAGAATCAATTATGTCTAATAATGTTTGAAAATTAGTGGATCTACGGGCTGGTTGCAAAACTATTGGCTACAAATGGATTTTCAAAAAGAAATTAAAAGTTGATGGTACAATCAATAAATTTAAAGCTCGTTTGGTTGCAAAAGGTTTTAAACAAAAAGAAGGTATTGATTATTTTGATACTTTTGCTCCGGTAACTAGAATATCTACTATTAGAATTTTAATTATCGTGGTTGCCATATATAAGCTTCAAATCCATCAAATGGATGTGAAACCGACCTTTTTGAATAGAGAATTAGATAAAGAGATATATGTGGAGCAACCTGAAGGTTTTATAATGCTAGGGCAAGAGCGCAAAGTTTGCAAACTTGAGAAATTTTTATATAGATTAAAGCAAGCCCCTAAGCAATGGCATGAAAAATTTGATAGTTCTCTGGTACATAATGGTTTTAAAAATCATAATGCTGACAAATGTGTCTACAGTAAAGTAGATTGTAACTCAATTGTCATTATTTGTTTATATGTTGATGATATACTTATTTTGGGTTCCAATAGTGAATGCGTAAATCAAACAAAAAGATTTTTATCTTCAGTGTTTTGTATGAAAGATTTGGGTGTGGCAGATGTTATTTTAGGAATCAAAATTATAAGAGATAATAATGGAATTGCATTATGTGAATCACATTATATTGAGAAAATTCTTACAAAGTATGGATATATTAATAGTTCACCAGCATGCACGTCATATGATCCAAATATGAAATTGACTCCAAATGTTGGTGCAAGTGTTCAATAATTAAAATATGTTAGTGTTGTAGGTAGTCTTATGTATGCAATGAATTGCACAAAGCCTGATATTGATATGCAATGAGTAAAGTGTATAGATATACTAATAATCATGGGCATCAACATTGGAATGCAGTGAACATGATTCTTAGATATCTTAAGCATACTTTAGACTACGGAATCCACTATACCAAGTTTCCTGCTATTAATGAAGGGTATAGTGATGCAAGTTGGATTACCGATTTTGAAGATTTCAAGTCTACGAGTGGTTGGATTTTTACCATTGGTGGAGAAGCAGTTGCATGGGGGTCTAAGAAATAGACCTGTATAACATATTCTACAATGAAATATGAGTTTATTGCTTTGGCATTTGCGTGTAGAGAAGCTGAATGACTTAAGAATATGCTAGTAGATATTCCACTAGTTGATAAGCCTATACCTACTATTTCAATGTTTTATGATAGTCAATCAGCTATATGTAAAGCATGTAATGTGAAATACAATAAGAAGTCTAGACATATTAGTCTAAGATACAATTTTATAAGACAAATGATTGATGACAATATTATATCATTGAAATATGTAAAAGTCATGTCAAAATTTGGCAGACCCTTTTACGAAAGGCCTTTCGAGAGATGTCATTAGTAAAACATCGAGGGGAATGGGAATTAAGCCAATTAAGTCGTCACCTAAGGATACCCAACCTAGAGCGTTGGAGATCTCACATGCCTAGGTTCAATGGAAAACAAATTGGTGAATGACAGATATTGAGCATATTTATGTAAGCCCATTACTGATGTATGCTCATGAGCTGTAACTAATGTGAGGGTTGAGCTAATAACTCTTAATGAGTTTGTAGGCCTTAAGGCTAGGGTGTGTGTTACAGTACACCTAGACAAACTCACCTATGTGAGTGTAGAAGTGTGAGCCGCTTCTTATAAGTTCTGGCAATTCTCTAGAGCACTCATGAATCCAGGGAAACACAAGGCTCAAAATGTGCCGACATGAAATCCACACAATCGAATTTTTTGGAAACCTATGTATGATTGAAAACTCATTAACAATATAAGGAGCTAAGTTCAAGGTAAGTCCATTTAGCACCCTAGTTAATTTAGGTTTTCTTTCAATAAGTGGGGGTTCAAGTCTTGCAGACACTCTCACTAATGCATAAGTATCTATGCAAGCCAAGTATATTTTAAAACTAGTGGGGGATTGTTAGAAAAGTTTTAAAATATAAAATCTTGGTGATTTTGGTTACTACCAAAAAGTGCTTTGAAAAAGTTTAGTCCCATATCTAAGAGAGAAAAGTTTTTCAAGTCGTTTAAATAGAGAGTTTGTTATCTATTCTTTACTTTGGTAAGCCTTGAGTCTTTAGGTGAATTGTGGACGTTGTTGTGCATCGTGTAGCAACGGACCCGTCGTTCACGCGCACACACACATGCACGTGTGTGTGTGCGCAAGGGCGCTTGAGGCGCAATGTGGCATTTTCATGGCGCACTTTGCACTTCGCACGCTCGCGGCGGTGCAAGGTGCAAATATCCGTTTTGTCTTTTTAGTTTTGAGATATCTGGCCGTTTGAAAGGTTTTAATAGCATTTATATTAATTTTATGGCGCTTTGTGGTTGTTGAACGGTTTTAAAGGCCTTTGATTGACAATCAAAGGTGGGTGACCATTTATGGACCTTTTCGTCCTATTTTCAAACCGTCAAGTTTATGGCCATTAATCTCATTTATCTCAAAACGTTTTAGGTCTTTCTAACAAGTCTATAAATCTCTTCTTTTTTCGTCTTTTAGATTATCAGAATTTCTGACTCTCCAGTTTTCTCCTTTCTTTCTTTCCGGTTTGGCTTGCAGAGTTCATGTGTCGGAGAGGTCATCTGTTCTTGTGAAGCAGTGACTCTCTTGAGGTTCAAGCCTAGTTGTATCCTGGGAACTTAGTCGTAACAAAACCCTTTTCGCATCTTCAAAATTCCCGGAGTGAGGCGATTGAAGTTCTAAAGATAGTGATCTTAAGAACGTGCCTCTAGGCTTGAGATCTCTTTAATTTATCACAAGGTTGAAACAACATTAACCCCCATAAGCTAGACCTATTTCACAGGCTAGCAAAAACTCAACTTGCATGTAAGAAACCCATTTCTTGAAAAACTATTTCCAAAATATGAAACCTAGCATATCTGATACTTGTGGAAAATGCATGAGAAACATACTCTTTCCAAATATGAAAAATATGTTCCTCTTGTAAAGTAAATGGTCATTTTTATTTTTTTTTAAAGGCAAAAAGGAAAAATGGTCATTTTTATTGTTATTGTATAACGTAAGTCAGCCTAGGACTCAATCTTGGCCCTGTCCACAATGATCGAAGTCAAATAAAAAGCCGCCTACCTTTAGAATGAAGCAAGAAGAATGTAATGTGTTGCCCATGAAGGCTCTAGTCATTAGGTAGAGAAGACTCGCCAACATCACCAATTTGAAGAGACATCATGAGATTGAAACCTACAAATATGCATCCCCTGTCATGACCAAAGCTAGGCGTTAAGAGACTAACCAATACACCAAAAGGCCTTAAGGTGATTAAGGTGCATAAAATTAAGTCATTAAGCCACTACGATCCTAACAATCGACCAGGTTCCACAGCTGACATCCTTGGTGTCTCACTGTACCATGGCTTTCACTCTGACCTCAGATACAGGTAGTCATTTCCATAATTTGGCAGCTCGCACTGTTGTTGAGGTTAGCCCTTTTCCAAGATTTTCTCCTTCCGGGATTCAAACTAGAGACATAGTGGTTGCTTCATACCAAATGTTATGTGCTTAACCAATGCACATAAGGCCCTAAGGTGATTAAGGTATGTACAGCCAAGACCTTAAATCACCATGATCCTAACACTAGGTCAACTTGGGAATGGGGGTGGGATTTCTACCCAATGAATTCACAAGTGAGCGAGGTGGTTTCCCCTGATTATCTAAAAAACAAAATAAGAAGAAAAAGAATGTCGTTTATTAAATGTAATAGAGAAACCTCATAATTTAATATAATGACATTAATTTTCACCTTATTTCTTGAATCTATTCTACCTAGACCCTAAAGTCCTATCCTGCATTTAAACACTTAGTTCAATTGTGCACTTATTTACATGAAACATAAACAACTTATCTAATTGTTTGTTAATTGCAATCATATATTTAATGAAAGATTAATTTATAATAATGTAAAGCTTTGCTAAACTTATAACATTCTTTGCACATAAACAATTTGCACACACACACAAGCGGGCGTGCACTCACATACATTTCCATTTTACTTTAGCATAAATAGGTCTTGTTTTGTTTTCCTTCTTGGTAACCTTGAGATAAACCTCATAAATCTCTCACCATCTCATTTCCTACAAACTTGTAATAATACCCAAATGAACAGAGACCAAAATGGAAGGGCATTCAGAATAATTAAAACCAAATCACATGACGTATTTTCCAAGATCCCTTCCTATACAAGCAACTGCGAGTGGGTCAAAACCAGGTTCTCTTCATACATCCCTTGGACACAACCCCAAAGTTCGCACTATCATATACAGAGGAACCATCCCAATCATGCCTTCATGTGATGCTCTCAGGGTAACATATTTTAAGGCCTAAAGGCAATGCTTAATCCTCCATTTTTTTTTTAATTACGATCATGCACGGACCTACTAGTAGGCCATTGACTTCTATGGCCCTTGATAACGAAATGCACCCCAACTGTCACATGAGCAAACAACAAAGGATTAGCCAGTCAAGATGTTTAAAGGAACTTCGCCTATAAGTTGTGTGGGGTCACAAATTGCAGCACAGTAGTATGTGAGACGGGTAAACTCACATGATCCAAAATAATTTAATTAAGAAAACCAAGGTTACCATGTTTTAAAATCAGATAGAAGTTTCTTAGGAAGCCTAAGAAATCCCAGAATCACAAAACCTTATGTTTTTACATGTATAGAACCTAGCTAGGGACCTATACTGCTGTCACCTAAACCTTGACAAGACAACAGAGCAGCCTTGGGCCTCCCAATGGTTCTATAAAAAATATGATAAATTAGTGAACATGCATGTTTTCAGAAAGGGCCATTATCTACTCAAAAAAAGGTAAGAGTACCAGTAGACTCAACAACCACTTTCTGATAACGAGGTAGTAAATGCTATGATAAATTAGTGAGATATGCTATGATAAACCTATAAACAAACGACATTTACAGATCATTTTTAACAAGATTCCTACCCTCCACCTTCTACACAATGTAGTAATGTAGTAAAGGATATGATAACTAGAGCAGTTACTATCATAGACGTTATATCCCATCGCCACCGCACATCTCACTTGAACGTGTGAGATGGGCCCACTATCACATATATCAAAAGGTTTTCCAAGTGAGATGTGCGGTGAAGATTGAATATAACCGATGATCCGTCATCCGTCATATAGAATATGACCATAACTGTTCACGGGTTTGCAAGGCCACAGAGAATTTCCACAATTCTCTAATACCCACAACATTGTATATTCTTCAAAAAAAAGGGTTGGCTTCATGCATCAATGAGCGCAACGCAATAATATAAAGCAATTGAGAATCAAATGCATTTAACAGTGAAGAAGCATGCACGTTAATAATAAAAAGGAATACCGTATCCAAAAATATTGAATTATAACCTTTCCATTTAGCAGGAACTTCTGAACGTAGACAACATTTCCATTACAGAGGTGCAGGTCAGTTAGATTGCATCTGCAGTTATAGCACATTTTATACATTACCAACCATCCACATAATCTCGAGCACTTTAATACGCATCCAAAAGGAAATCTCATACAAATCCATTACAAAGGTGCACGTCAGTTAGATTGCATCTGCAGTTATTGCACGTTATACATTAACAACCATCCACATAATCTCAAGCACCTTACTTTTAAAGCATCCAAAAGGTAATCTCATACAAATCAATCCAAAATAAAGCTTGTTTTTAAAAGCCCAGTGGCAACACAGATGGTCTCAATCATCTGATAACGCCATTCTGCCGCATACAAGATTAAGCAGTATTTGATAATCTAAGAGAACCGTATAAATTTCATACCTGGACTAGTTTAATGGCATTTTTTAACAATCTAGTCTGAAGCAGGAGGCGAGGGTCAATTTTGGTCATGGCATCGACTTCAGAAATATTTAGTCAGGGCAAGCGGTGATTGCAAAATGCCGTTTCACAAGATGGATCCATACCCACAAACTAAGTATGGAAATCATTTGATCATCTCACACATGAAAAAAGGGATGTTGAAAACAAAACCAAGATGGGATGTACGCCCAGCTTGACTATGACAGCCAACGAGGAATTCACAGAAAAATCAGCATAAAAACGGTTTTTATTAAACCACTCAGCTGCTAATGAATTAGCGGTACACATTTAAACCCATGAATCTAGCATTGCTACCCACCTAAATTTATATAACGAGTACTAGACACTGCAAATCATCAAGGTCCCTACCATAATTACGAAAAATATCGAAAACAGACATAATCAAGCATAATTGACCAATAAAAAGACTAAAAAATAAAAGCATTAATTTCATCAAAACTTTGCAGAAGCTTGTATGAAAATTTTAAAAATCATACCAAGAAATCCAAATAAAGAACAAAATAAATCCTAAATAGAGGCGCCTGTTAGCAAGAATGACAAAGAAGCAGTTCAAGAGCATTAACGAGAGCAACATTAACATTTCTAACCCCTCAATCCATGATTGATGAGAATATGCAAACAATAAAAGCACTACAGATTTGTGGATTCACATGCATTACATAAGAAATGCAAATTTACTAGCAGTGGTTTGCTGACATATGAATCCTACGAGAAGTCCAAACTGACTTGTATAAGAACACATTCAATTTGCACTAGAAATAAACTAAACAAAAAGCAACATATCCAGGACACAGTTGAAATAGAGATTGTTCATCATTAAATATATGTAGCGAAACTACAAGAGGATGACTTATGAAATGTGCAATTTTTGGTGTGCTGTCTCAAAGTGAAAAGTTCAAATAAGATACATTTAATATGAAAAAACTAGCCTATTTAAGACACCTAACAATTACTAAAATGAAGCAGGTAACCACTCTATCACCTCTAGCTGATAGTAGCAGTCACTCTCGATTTACTACAATAGTGAACTTTTGAATTTTGTATTTTGAAAGCAATTTACAATAATACTGAAACAAAACTTTGCATATGCAAACATAAGCCCCTAAGAAACTGCAGACAATGTGCTAAATATTGATGATAAATTCAGTAACCTTGATTCTGTGTGGAAAGCATACAAGCTCCACATAATGGCAAATTCCAAAGAACATAAGATATGGCACACAATTGAATGTGCTGACAAAGTATTTGGCCCCACAGCAGAATGGCGTAGAGCCTCTCCTAGACAAGAGATCCATTGTTCAATATCACACATTTTAATCACCACATAAACCCATCTAGCTTAAAAACACATTCGATTATGATCCAGATGCCAAGTTGGTCTACAAGGAGCATAACACATATAGGCAGAACCAGAGTAGCTGTGTCCACAATAAATTACATGGCTGTAATTTCAAGACATGCCTCTATTTGCTTCTGGACTACATTATTACAACAAGAGCTTGCAAATGCTCCACAAACTCAGATTTAAGGACCAAATCGAAATGAAGTGTCACCCATAAAGTGATTGTCAATATAGAAAGCTGTATTATGGGGATGGTGACCATCCATCACCACAAACTGCATGTCATCTGAGGGTTTCCAATGACGTTTCCGCTGATTTATGAACCAGTTATTGATCTGTTTCTGATCTAGTCCTGTTGATTCAGCTAAGGCCACCTTTTCTGTCTCCTGTTAAATGTCATAATATACTTGAAATCTATTTACCAGAAAATATCTAATATATCTTTCTTTATAAGTTCTTGTAGTGTGTGTGTGTGTGTGGGGGGGGGGGGGGCTATTAATGCATAAGCATGTGCATGCACTTGTGGGGTAAGCAGATTGGTAGGCATACCGATGGATATGGCCATTTGTAGTGCAATTCCCACCAGTGCAGGAGTTTCTGCCTAGCATCTTTGGGAAGCTTCCCTTTCTTCTTCTTCTTGGAAAGTTCTTGCTTGAGGCTTCCTAAATAACCACTGTACTTTTTCAACAGGCGTTGCTTAAGTTCACTGTCCTCAGTCCGAGGATCAACCTCAGGAAGTTCTGTTTCACCACCACTACCATCTTCGTCTGATGATCTAGCTCCCTCAACTTTGTCATCTGAGAAAAATCCATTTCAAGGATCAGATAATCAACCATGATTCAGAAAATCAGTATACTCTGGAATGAGACGGCAGATGTTTCTTCTGCATTTTGCTTTTAACTGATTTCCGAACATTGAAAGATAACAAATAAGAATATACTGAATAATAATCAGTGACACTCCCACAACCATACAAAATGGCCAGACAGAGTATGGTCGGTATGAACACAGAACCAGGTGGGTTTTGGTCTTCAGTACCCATTCTCTCACAAGCAGAGTTTGTGCCAAAACAGTGGGCCATGCCTGACCGTAAGCACATATCTAGTCCAACAGGTGCTTAGGCCAGGTTTGAAGCTAAGTGAAAATTCTACAGTGGGCCTGCGCTCAACCCAAGCCACCAAGTAACCTTTCTAGTCCACCAACTACAGTTTTTTAGCGTGATGGTTCCAATTTCTTGTTATTTGCTATTATGGATTTCATGAAAATTTTTATCTGAATTGGAGGACATGGTTGATATCGGTCAAATTTTTGACATGTGATAGATGTCATTTATTTTTCAATCCAATAAAAAAATATTATCCTCCAATGACATGACAGATGTTGGTAACCTTCTGACATGCATCTTTTGGTTTTCTTACTTTTGCTAGATTTGTTGCTGGTTTTTGTGTGTGCATTCATTTGGGGTGTTTATGTGAACGATCATTTGAAGAGGTGGAGAAGGATGTCAGATAAAAATGCATGCCCAGTTTAAGTGGGGGTATCGGGCTGGGCCAAGCCAGGTTTCAGTTGGACTAGAAAGGTTATTTGGTGCCTTGAAGAAACAAAAGAAGAAGAAATCTCTTGGCCTATGGCATAAAAGATTCAGTTGCAATAAAAGTTTATGATGGATTTATAGAGTTTGGTTTTATCTGCATGTTCACAGAGTTCATTAGCCAAGATTCCATTTGATATTTTTAGTTCTAATGCTACCCTCAGTCTCTTTGTCTTTTTAATTTTTGACGAAGAGGATATTAAATTATTGTAATATTTCCAATTTGTCAGATGTCAAGGGCGTGTTGATCATTTCAAAAAAGAACGAAGCATTAGACAACCAGAGCACAAAGTTCATTAGCCAAGATTCTGTTTGACATTTTTAGTTCTAATGCTTCCCTCAGTCTCTTTGTCTTTTTAATTTTTGATGAAGAGGATATTAAATTACTGTAATATTTACAATTTGTCAGATGTCAAGGGAGTGTTGATCATTCAAAAAAAATGAAGCATTAGACAACCAGGGTTTCTCCAAAAAACATATTCAAATTCAAATAAATTCATGAAATAGTTAATTCTCTTCATGCAGAAACCTTCAAAATACAGGATCATCAAGAGTTTATCAGGGTGCTATTTAGTAAGAGGAGAAATAAGAAAATAATTCACAACTTCTCTGCACAACAGAATCAAAGGACAACTTTGAGCAAAAAGGTCTTGGAACAAGAATAAGCTCACTGCATCAACTCAGAAATCATTTTTCTTTTGTATGTTTGGAAAGAATTCAAGAACGGTCAACTGAAACAGACCTCTTGAAGATACTAAAGAATATCTCAGCATCAAGAAGATACTCCGAACAGGAAAAGTAAAAATTGATACAATGAACACTACATAAATCAATTTGGTTTGTGGCAATAATCTATTGACAAGGCAAGCATTGAGGATAAAACATTGTGTATTTTGTACTATCATGAAACACTAACGCTTTGAGTTATCTCCTAGCAAAAATATCAAGAAATAGTGTTACTTTGACAACTTCAATATAATTTCATTCATGTGTTAGAAAGTTTCAATTTCTACGTTATCTACTTTATTTCTGAAAAGAACTGAATATTTCCTTAGAAAGTGTATGACCAGATCCAAATCAAAACTTTCCTACTATGTTCAAAATGCAAGGGTCATATGTCATATATGTATATACAAATAAAGTTTATTGTTCAAATCGTAACATCCTCATTGCCAGTCTCCGCAGCCATTATGATAAAATTATCATGCAGTTATTGAAGTCATTCACACAAACATTTGCTGCTATCATGAAGACAAAAAACAAACAAAAAGAAAGTCGCAATTTGTGCAACAGAACCAACTCAGGAGTGCTACTATGGCCTAATTGGAGAAGATTCTAAAGATTGATGGCTTCTCCAGATATGGGCATACATGGAGAAATTTTCATTTTCTATCATTTTGAACTTGTGACTGAAATAATACACAGACAAGAAAAACATCACGTGACATCCAAAGTCCAGCATTGGGAGATTCCTGCCAGAGTAAGGACTAATTCGAAAAATGCATCTCACATTCTCTAACCACCCAGCCAGATACACATGTGATGCACAGTGACATGAACAAACAACAGACATGGGACACAAATCATGTAGGGCATGCCAGTCAACACATGATCAGAGATCCTTCATTTTGCAGCAAGTACACACTTGAATAGCTTTTAAAAGTGAAATATAAAGCAATCACTAATGTTCACAATAGAAATTCAAGAACCCCGTAGATGCATCACTATGTGCAGAAATTGCACCAGGTTCACATCTCTTTGCCTAAAATCTACAATGCAATGCAACAAGAAAAAAATTAGGTAATAAGAACACAGGACTCCTGTGATTTTTAGAAGTTCTAACACAAACAAGAAGCAAAGGAAACCACATGTCACTGAACTTAGCATGTCTAGCCCATGTCAAAAAGGCACACTGGACATGCCACAACACTTTATGGACATAGTCATACTTGTATCAAACACAGTCAACAACATGCACCTAACTGAATTATTTTTTTAACCTTGATCCTTCATGTAGTTGCACTTTTTTCTAATTTTCGTTGATTACAAACAATTCATATTTTACTTGCATTCATCACTTAATTTCTATTAATCATAGTCACAAATTTGCTGATCATGAATCTGTATTTAAGATGACATTCATATTTTATTGCTTTAGTTAACAAATTCTGAATGCATATGCACACAGGCACACATCCGTAGACACATGTACATGTCAACATGTTCCCTGTCCTAGTTTTACAAAACTACTGTATTTAGGGATGGCAGTGGACCGGGGGAAAGCGGGGCCCCGCCCCACCTCACCCCGTTTGGACCGGGGATGAAGGGTATGAAACGGGGATGGAGGCGGGGACGAAGGTTAAAATCCATCCCCGTTCGGGGATGGAGGCGGGGATGGACGATCCCTTTTCCCCACCTCATCCCCGCCACGATCCCCGCCTCATCTCCGTTTGAACCGGGGATGAAGGACATGAAACGGGGATGAAGGCGGGGGTGGAGGTTAAAATCCATCCCCACCGGGGATGGAGGCAGGGATGGAGGTTCTCATCTTGAGGTGGGGCGGGGGTGGAGGCCTTGTCCCCCGCCCCGCCCCACTGTCATCCCTAACTGTATTATACCAAGTGCACCCATGCTGTCACACACTTTTCTCTTTTTATGAGACATGGGAAATCATTGTATATGAAGAAAAGGAAGATTATGACATGGATAAGCTACATAATGAAAGAAACAGATAAGATGAATATATATATCAATCATCATAAATAAGGTGAGAATAATCAACATGTTCAAGACAGGACTAATTGTCAAAAGATCTACTCAAAGAGAAATCACAGACCATGATTAGATTACGGCTGATCTTGTTACTAGAATATACTGCTCTTGGTCAATATTTGCCGACCCTACATCCGACTGTCTATATGAATATGACCGAAAGCTACTATAATAAAGGGTTTTAAACAAGGTTGCCAAACCAGGAAGAGGAAGAGGAAGCGGGAAACAATATGGGAAGCAGAAGCAAGAAGCAATGAATTTTAAAATATATAAGAAGTGGGAAGCGAGGAATAAAAAAAAGAAATATAAGAATAGAATGAGAATCAAAATAAAACATAAATAAAAACTAAAATAAAAGTGACTAATACTAAATTTCATGATTTTTTAGTGTAAGAATTAAATTTTTAACAAAATCTAAAAATGATTACCAATTTAGCAAAAGCACGTGGAAGTGAGTGAGAACAGTTAGAGAAAACACATAAAAAACATGAAAAGTTGAGTAAGAGAACATATAATAAGAATAAATGAAGCTTGTAGAAAGCACAGGAGAAGCGTGGGGGAATCGAGGTTCTCATCAAGTTTCGGAAGCGAGGAATATCGTGCTTCCGAAGCGAGTTTTCGGGAAGCGAGCTTCCCACCTATCTAAGAAGCTTCCAGTAACTCTGGTCTTAAACAAGTAAAATATGTCTTAACGTAACTCTAGCACGAAAATAAGGGGTAGAGTTGGGGCACCTTAGTCATCTAGCTCATGATAGGTTTGGGGACTCTAAAGGGTTGAGAAAAATGAAAATGAGAAGATTTCCAATGAATAACTACTTGGCTAATAGCTTATTATTATGAGATTCAGGTTGCTTAAAGGTAATTTTCAAGATTTTCAAGGAAGAAAAGAAAAAGTGATAGAACGGATAAGTTCACTTCATTTATTCCTATTTTTTCAATTGCCAAGTAGGAAATCAGCTTAAACTCCATTTTTTGAAACTTTTATTTCCTGCATCAACCTCATAAGGACAAAATGAATCCAAATCCCCAAGTTAAAATATTCTCACAATAAACAATCAATAAAAATGAACAGAACCCATACTTCTCCACATCAGATTCCCTCCATCTGCATGACAATATTTAGCATAGAATACAAGACGTTCGACAACAAATTCTAGCTTCAATGATTCATTTTTCTGTAGGATACTTTTCATGATTCAACAAAGTGCAGCACTACAGCCACTTAGGTTGCATTCTCCCACAGAACTTCAAAATCTGCATCAGAACACTACATGCATGTGACTGATATGCAACAACCACCTCGAACTCGAATGGAGAAGATTAGTTTGAAAAAATAAGTGTTTCAGTAAAAAACTTATGAATAATACCGCCAATATAATCGAACCTTCAGTAAAATGTTTGAAAAATATACACCAAACGTTACCATATAGAAAAAGTAAACAATCAGCAAGAAGATAGTCATCAATAAGTCACTCATTATAAGTACGACAGACAACCAGAAATGCCAACTACATTTATCGTCCATCACCAACCACATCATTAATCACTTCCATCGATCCATGCCAGTAGCACAAACAGAAGGCAGTTGTAGATGATGATTATTCTGAGATGCATCTCTCTCTCTCTCTCTCTCTCTCTCTCTCTCTCTCTCTCTCTCTCTCTCTCTCTCTCTCTCTCTCTCCATGATGCATGTCTGTGCCCAGCACGTGCATGTCAATTCAAAGCTGGATAGCAAGAACATCAATAAAAAATAAAGTAAATCCAAGACATGATGAACGTTTCCATTGTGGCTTAGTAAGTTTAATTCAATATATTTACCACAGAGGTGGTATCCCATGTGGTAAGCGGGGTCATGTGCCAAGCTGAAGGCCCAGGTTCTAATCCCTCTGTCACATGGGGGCTTAAGAGATATCTAGTTAAGTCTGCCTAACCCCAGCTTGCCTTTCAAAAAAATAAAAGTTTAATTCAATATATTTGCATATAATATTATTACAAGGCTGAATCACCCAACTCCAGTTTCATCGTTTACAAGAAATACCGCCTGGAAGACAGAGATGGCGCATTCGCAGATCGTACTTTAAATCCCATAAATTAAGATTCAGAGAGATAGAGAGAGAGCAGAAGACCAGATGGGGAACTCTCATTCTATTGGGAATTCAAGATTTAAAATCTACAGCAGACCGATGGGAGTGCTCATGTTCTGTTTACTCGGCAATCTAAGCTAAAACTTCTCTCTAAAAGCCTTAGAAATGACCACCATCGTGTTTCAAACAGACACTGACGCTGTGGTACTCACAGCCACAGTACGATTGACTCGAACCGCATCCGATGCTGTCGATTCTATAATATATATTAACTGCAGCAACAGACAGCCATGCCTCTCTCTCTCTCTCTCTCTCTCTCTCTCTCTCTCTCTCTCTCTCTCTCTCTCTCGATGACCATCACCATCTTGATTTTGAAAAATTAAAACCTCAAGTCTTGTCACGCTAAAAGTCCCAACATGTTGCACCAAAACAGCAGCTTGGAGTCTCAAGCCATGACCATGTAGTGCCGTCCATTTATGATATATGTGTTCATATATAAATATATTATTAACCGCACCAAGTGACAGCCTCTCTCTCTCTCTCTCTCTCTCTCTCTCTCTCTCTCTCTCTCTCTCTCTCTCTCTCTCTCGACCACCATGACCAAATCTTGATTTTGTAAAGTTGAATCCTCAAGTCTTGTCAGGCTAAAAGCCCCAACATGTTGCACCAAAGGAGCATCCTGGAGTCTCAGGCCATGACCATGCAATGCTGTCCATTTGTATATATAAACTGCACCAAGAGACAGCATATCTCTCTCTCTCCATTACCATCTTGAAAATTTAAAACCTCAACTCTTGTCAGACTAAAAGCCACCAAGAGTTGCGCCAAAGAACCAGCGCGGATGAAACCAAGACCATGTAACTATTATATAAAACTCTTTTTTCTCTCGTTTTCTTTTGTCTGCCTGTTGGAAAAGAAAGACAGGGAAGAATGAAAGATAAAGGGAAGAAAAAAATTTAAGGAAAATGGAGGCCTTCGAGGCAAGGTAATCCACTATAAGAAGAAACCCACGTATAATATGTGTATTAGAGTAAAGAAATGTTTCATTTCTCGGGAAAGAGTTTAAGAAAGAAATAGAATAGATTTATCCTCGAAGAGGTAGATGGTACATGAGTCTCTTTTCTTTATATTAAATTTATTCGAGCCCCAACATAGGGGATGGTGAAGGATTTGTGTTGCAGATGTCTTCCTTCGTCTTCCAGTAGAAAAAAGTAATGACTAGTTAGACTCCGTCTGTGTGAAGGCCTCAAAGTCATAGGAGTTCTTTATTTTTTATTTTATTTCAGAAATTAAGGCAGAAAGAGAGATGGTTTACTCATTACCTGAAGAGAAAACGCGTACTGATCCATCACACAAGGAGTTGAGCTGCGACTCTACGCTCCTAACAAACTGCATAGCCTCTTGCAGCGGCCTGTTCAGCTCTTCCCGGTATTTCACAAGCATATCATAGTAGGTATCCTATATTAATTGGTTCCAACAGAAAAAGAAACTTAAGAAGATAGAGCTCCCCCCACCCAATGAAAAAATCTGCAGATCTGGGGTTTTAAGAAGGAAAAAAAAACTGAGCAGAAAAGGAGAAGAAAAAGAATTACCATGAATTGATCGAGCTCTGGATCACTCCCGGAGTTGGTTTCACTAGTTGATGACCGATGTTTTTGTTCCACTTCTCGTCTTATGGCACTCAATCTATCCACAACCTCCGGTGGAGCACCAATCTACACACACAATAAATGACCAACAACGTTAGAAAAATTTTGAGAGGCCAACAGAAAATGTTACCAAATACAAGGGAAGAGAGAGATGTGTCGAACCTTTTGGCAGTCCATATAGGCTTCTAATAAGCTAGAGTATTGAGGGTGTGCAATGATTTTGGCCTTGATAGCATCTGTCTCTTTAGAGTTCCCCATGCCATGACGAGGGTCCCCAGGTTCTTCATCTCCTTCCTGCCTCCTCCCCATCCCTTGTTGGCTCCCAGGATAGTAATTATTGTAGGTGGTAGTGTGGGACTGGAAGGAAGGAATAGCGGTAGCCTGGATGCGCGTGTGCTGGTGCTGGTGCTGTTCTTCTTTCATGAGAGCCATCATGGTACTTGTGCCCGCCACATCTGACGATCCTGGTTGGCATCCCATGCTATTTCTGCCGCCAAACAATGAATTCGCAGCACTGGAAAACATGTTAACTTGGAAATGATGATCCATTTTGCCTCAAAATTAAAGGCCCCTTTGAAGCCTGTAACCTTCTCCCTCCGAGAAGCCTATTGTAGTGTTCTCCACAGCTTTGGTGTAGATAATAAATGATGGCGATGATTGGTTTTGGTGATAATATGCACGCTTCTGCTGTAATTTTTGCTTTGGTTTTTCCTTTTCAATTATTTTGGAGTGGGACTATGGGAGAGGTAATGGGGTAAAGCCTAGGATGGGTGGGAGTGATACTCTATAGTCTTGTAGCGTGGTATAGACTCTCTTTTTTGCATGTCAAATCCAATAAATTTCCTTTCAGCTGTCATCCAAAACGGAGATATGTGTGCAACTGTCGTCTGTAATGAAAGATTTGTAGAACCCTAGGCAGTGGTGTTGCAGTGGCGGTGGAGCCTTAGGCCTCGTGGAGACAACATGGAGTGCTTCCACACGCACACAGACCTCTCTATCTCTCTCCCTACACTCACGATCTTCTCCCTACACTCACTATCTTTTTGTCCCTCTCGTTTAATCCCTCCCCTACAATGCACCCACAGTAAAACTCCCCCCTCCTTAATTTTAACGACACTGTAGTCGTCAAAACTAAGGATTTGGGGCATGCTTGTGAACCATGGCAGTATAGCTGTCAGATGCCTAGCCTTTACTTCATCAAACCTGTCCGGTTTCTCTCAGATCGTTACACAACAAGAGAAACGTGGGTTATAACAGTATGAAAACAATAATACCACCAAAAAAACTATCACACACCTGGCTAACGACTCCACAAGATCTACGACGCAGCCGCTAATTAAGCCATAGGCCCAAAGCCAGGCCCAAAACCCAACCATCCCATGGGGTAGGCGGGGTCCTGTTTCCAGCTGAAGGCCTAGGTTCGAATCCCTCTGTCACATTGAGCTTAAGAGATAACTGGTAGGGGTCAGCCTAACCCCAGCTTGCCGTTAAAAAAGAAAGAAAAAAACACTCATCCCCTCTACTCTCTTTAATAAAACAATTATTGGCCTAGTTATAGCAATTAATCATTATCCGAGGATGACCAACAATAATAGATGAGACAAGAAGAAGAGTAGAAAGAGGGGAAAAGTTTGCCTGCGTTTCCCATCTCATACAAGGTAAAGCAGAAAACAACCTTTAAAAAAATAAACGAATATTGAAAGACGAACAGAGGAATCCAACCGTAGAAAAGAAAAAAAACATATATGGGAATATAGTGATATTGCTTTACTTTTTGTCAACGAAAAAAATATGCAAAAGAAGAAAAACAGCAGCAGTTTAATTGGGGGAGCTTTAGTTGCTTACGTGCTGAGACTTGAAAGAGAGAGAGAGAGAGTTTAATGGATAGTATTTGGGGGACATTAGAGAGCGCTGTAGAGAGAGTTTAATGGATTGTATTTGAGGGACATAAGATATATATATATATAGAGAGAGAGAGATTAATGGATAGTATTGGGGGTCTTAAGAGATTACTGTAGAGAGAGAGAGAATTTAATGGATAGTATTGGGGGAGGGACGAGAGAGATGGTGACGGCGGGGGGCCAATGAGAATGGTCAGGAGGGGCTCCCGCCGACAGGCAAGGCCCGCTGCACCAAAAGACCCCCCGCATCTCCCGCGCTGTCCTTGGGACCCATTACTGTCCCTCTCTGACCGGGTATTCTGCACCCTCCTGCAAACCCACTTGGTTGTTTTCCCACACCCCTTCCTTTTTCTCACTTTTCCCTCACCAAAACTAATCTGCTTTATCAAAAGATCGGACTCATCTGTGACACGTGTTTGAAGACAGAAGTCCAGGATTAGGGGGGTCTCATTTCAACCCTCCTTTTTCTCTTTTGCGCTTTGTTGGTGCTTCTTTTCCTCTCATAATAATTGAATCTTTGATTGTGCTTTGGTTTATAACTAATTATTCTAGCTTGCCTTTAAGATTATTAAATACTTGTTATTCGACATATGTAGGAAAACATGGATAGAATTGACCACCTTAATAATCAAAACCTAAGCTTTGCTACCATTGATTGTTGAAGATCGAATTTTAATAAATTGGGCACTTGGAATCTTCTTTATTGGGACACGAACTCTAGAAAGCTAGAGGCCCATTTTCCACAAAGGGCCCCCCACAATAACTCGATCGTTATGTCATGAAGTTTTTGACCTTGGTGACATGGTTTTACTACAGTGACATAAATAAAATGTTTTAATTATACCTATAAATTGTTTTTTTATTAAAGTTTCCCTGCTTATTTGTGCAACGGTTTAATGCTTCCTTATGTTCAGCATGTTTTTGCCATATGAGGCTAGATCAGGTGCAATCACATTGCACAATTTTGATGTGCTGCTGCACTTGAGCACCCTCCATCTTTCTCATGCAGTCTGTCAGCTGTGGGGTGGGGGGGGGCAACAGCATACGGTAGGTGCTCATGTACGGCAGCTTACTTGAAATGTAAAACGTGATTGCACCTGATCTTTTTCGGTACGAAATTGGGTTGGGTGTAGTCGGAACCATAGTCATAAAATCTCGGTTTTGGGATTTTTCTCGGCAAGGGATAATCTCCCAATATTATTGTAAAAATTTTCAATATCACTGTTATTTGTTAATATGCACTGATCTAAGTTAATCAGGCTCGGACTTGGATGAAAAGTGTCATATGAAACCCAAATCCGATTAGATTTTATACCTAATCAAAGACGTATGCAAATATAATCAGGTTGGATTTTGTCGGACTTCATATTTGGATGCAGATATACTTTCAAAAGAATCCGAGTTTGTTTAGTAATGAGTAATCTAATACCGGTATCTCTACCAAATACAATTAATCACACTGGGATTAGGTCAGATATCCAACCGGTTTACATCCCCATTTAAGGTAAACAACTTATTCCAATATTGTAGAGGTTAATTAGAGAGCCATTATCACACCAAAGCCAACAAGAACCACCCTGATCTGTGGATCACATGAATGTATATGGACTGGCTGATTGTCCCCACTAGTTACTCTATGGTAACTGTTGCATGTTACGGTCCGGTTACCATGTACTGGGAAAATACCTGACAGTGCTGAACAACATCTGAGCCGAGGTAGACACTCCATTGCCTGTTGTCTCTTCTTTGTCCTGCTTCTTCCCTTTGTGTGGATGATATTTCTCCATCACTTTGGCCCCTTCTTTATGGACTTTTTTTAAATCTTAACATGAAATTACTCCATTCAAAGAATCTGAGGATGATGTATTGATTCAATAATTCTCCATCAATTTTCTTCTCTGTTAAAAACCAATGGAAACACAGAATCACTCTTCACATGGTTGAGTTGGCACCTCTTTGGCTATGAAAACAATTGACAGATGAACCTCCCATACTGTGCATCTTATATAACAATCGAGCAAAAAAAAACAACGCCAAAAAGCGGTAGTACCTAGTGGGGAAAAAAAGGAGAAAAACGCAGCAAATAAGGTGCAACAACTTTTCACGAAAAATATGATGCTCCAGCTGGCTGGATAACACGTATCATTAAATTAACAACTATTTGATGAAGGTGATTTTGATGACCACTCAACCGTGGTCAGTATTTGATCAGGGTCAAACTAACAGAAGTACCAGTTTGTAATAATAGTGAGAAAGGCGCGAGTACACATTTGCAAAATGGCCTAAGCAGGGACTGTTTTGCAAATTGGCTACAAGGCGAAAACCAATTTGCAAAAAAAAAAAAAAAAAACTTTTTTTTAATATCCCTTTTTTGTTTAGCAATTTTATAGATAAAAATGCTAATTTTATTTGGCTATTTTTTAAATCAACTGGTATGTTCAACGACTCGTAATCAAACATTGTTAATAAAAGTCATTATTCATCCCTTTACATGATCCGGAATGGAATCGTATTTAAGCTATTTCTTGCTATTTGGGTTGGCCTCCAACTTTTTTACCACTTTAATACCTAGGTCTTCCACTATTTGTTGGGAGCGCTAAGGAAGCAATTATGTGACCCTTTAATCTTAAAGTTCAAGCAAAAGGTAGAGTGTTGGAATGACAAACTTTTTCGAGATCAAGTCGTGTCACTCTTATTGTTGAAAACACCCAAATGATCACGATGTGATCACCCCATACGATCACGTCATGATTCTTAGGGTTCGGTTGTGACCCTATCCCACATTTGTTGCAACCTCCCAATGGCTACCTCTTATTCGTTATCCTTTGAGTTCCCATCCCTTGTTAGTTTTCTCCTTCATCTTTGTGCCTGCTCGTTATTGTCTTACCTCCTTATATTTATGTACCCTGCCATTGTGTGAATAACATAATAATGAGCAGTGTGTTTTCCTCTCATGAACGTAGGCCCAATGTCGAACCACATTAATCCTCATCTTTATTTTCTCTTCTCTACTCTTCTTTCGTTTTATCATAGTATCAAAGCAGGTTCGGACGACCTCATAACTACCGCGATACGCATCTTTGCATTCAACTATCTCATTACTCATTGATGGCAGAAAGAGAGGACGAGTTGAGCCACAGTAGTTCCCCGGCGCACATTGCACCCAAGATGGTCGTACAAAAGAAAAACCTCATGCTCAAGATCACCATTGTGTCGCTGAATGGATCTAACTACTTGGCATGGTCGAAGGTTGCCACCCTTTTTCTCAGCAGAAAGCCCAAAGTGGGTTTTGTCAATGGTAAGATCATACCTCTGAAACCCGAGGATCCGGCCTACGATGAATGAAAATTAGGGAACCACCTCCTTATGTCCTAGCTGAAGGATTTCTATTCCTTGACACTGCTAAAGACATATGGGACTTCCTGAGAGACATTTACGGTGAGCAGAATAATCTCGCAAGAGTTTATCAACTCCAATAAGACATCACTCACCTAACCAAAGTCGATAAGCCATTCCACTCATGCATTAGCTCATTGCACACCATATGGGATAAAATGAGTCCATATCACTCGATCACTAGTGATATAGTCATCATTAAGAAGCGTGTCGAAGAGGACAAGGTGTTCAAGACCCTTGTTGGCCTTAAACAAAACTACGACAACATGAGGAGTCAAATTCTCATGTCTAGGGAATTACCCCACGTCAATTAAGTTTTCTCCATCATCTAGTGTGTGGAGACACGCAGGAAAGTTATTCAAATCCAAACTCTCAGTCGAAACTCATGAAAAAGTTACTTTTTCAAGCAACTTCAAAGAGAGTTCAGCTACCCCTATGCTCGAGCACGGAGAGAATGAGCACCCATAGGGTTGAGTGAGACCTCATTGCAACCACTACAAAAACTCAGTCATGTAAAAGATAAGTGTTGGGACCTTCACGGATGCCTCTGACAACAAAAGTTGCATAGCAATAGCAAGAGCTCAAAAGCAGAAACCACGATCGATGACCTTGCGCAACTGCTGTAACAAATCTAACTTGGCAGCAATTCTTGAAGATTAGAAAAATAAAGCTACAGGTAACATGTCTGCACTAAGTTCCAAACTTATTAATTCTAGGTGGATCATCGACACCGGTACCACCGACCACATGTCGGGCAAGGTCGATTTATTGATGAATCTTTGATCAGCCAACTAAAGGCATGTTAGCATTGCTAACAGATCTCAGATCCTCATCCAGAACATTGGTGATGTATCTCTCCTTAACGGCTCAGGACTCTCAGAAGCACTACATATTTCATCTTTCCCTTCTAGCCTTATGTCTATTAGCAGGATAACTGAAAGTCATAACTGCATTGCAATTTTTTCCTCTAAGCATGGGGGTTTTCAGGACCTCAACAAAAGAAAGGCGATTGGTAGAGGACACGCAACGAACGAGCTCTACCTACTTGATGAGGAAAGTTAGGCACACATTGCTTGCAAGGCGACTGACATGGATAGGAAGTTGCACTCGAGTCTCGGACACCCTTCTCACCACACCTTAAAAAGGATATTTTCTAACACTTACTCACCTCAAAACTCGTGTGAAGCATGTCAATATTCCAAACAGACAAGAATCCCTTTCTTTTTGTCTAAAACAAAAAGTAATAAAAAAAATCCTTATTTATTCTGATGTGTGGGTATCGGCCCTCATTGAATCATACTTCAGCTTTATATACTTTATAACCTTCACTAATGATCGCTCACATGCAATGTGGGTATATTTGCTCAAACACAAGGACGAAGCCTTCAACACTTATAGGGAATTCAAGAGCATGGTTGAAACCCAATTCAATTCCAAAAAAAAAAAAAAATTGTTCGGATAATGGGACAGAGTATGTAAACACTAAGTTTACCGAACACCTCACTAGTTGTGGCATAAACTAGCTTCATCGGCACACCTCAATAAAATGGTATTGTTGAGCACAAGGATAGAACTCTCTTGAACATAGCTAGGGCCTTCATGTTCCACATGAACATTTCCATGAGCTTCTGGGCATATGCCACATCCACCGTCTACTACGTATCAAACCGCCTACCCAGCCAAACCATCAATTACATGACTCCCATGGAAATGCTTAGGGAGAAGAGTCTATCTTTGTCATATTTACGGGTTTTCGGTTGTAAATGTTTCATACATCTATACGAACAACATAGGGACAAGCTTGAAAAAAGGGTGACTAAATGCATATTCCAAGGATACTCCTACGTAAAGAAGGGATACAAGTGCTATGACCCTCTGAGCGAGAGACTTTTTTTTCCTGCGACATTGAGTTCTTCGAAGAAGAGCCATACTACCAAAATAAGGACTCATCATTGTTTGATGATGAACTCCAGGAGGAGCACCCAACGGATGTCACCACCCCGATCATACCTGTCATAGACGTCATAGATAACTCTCTCACTAAGACTATTGATAATACCCTGTCTGTGCATCCCAATATCGATATCATCGAAGCTCCAACAAGTGTGGATGAGCAGATGTTTGCTGAGAACCCAGTCGAAGAAGTTGTTATGCCGCAAAAATCTGGCAAAACCATAAAATATCCCAGTAGATTGAGAGATTTTTATACTTACTTCGCCTCCAGATCCACTGATCACCCGATCGAGAGGCACATATCGTTTGACGGCTTCTCAAATGCATACCTCTCATACCTTTGCAATGTGTACTCAAACACAAAGCCATTTACATTCATTGAAGCCAAGGCCCAAGAAGTATGGAGAGCGGTCATAAACAAAAAACTTGCTGCTTTGAAAAAGAATAAGACATGGGAAGTCGTCCCTCTACCTCTAGGCAAAAAAATGGTGGGATGCTAATGGACCTACAAAATCAAGTATCGTAGCAACCAAACGATTAAACAGTACAAGGCGAGACTAGTCGCAAAAGGGTACACCCAGGTGGAAGAAAATGACTATCACGAGACATTTTTCCTTGTTGCCAAAATGAATTCCATCAGGATTCTCTTGTTTGTTGCTGCCAATCAAAGATGACCTTTATACCAACTTGATGTCAAGAACGTATTCTGACACGGAGATCTCGAGGAAGAAGTAAATATAGAGCTACCCCAGGACACTTTAGTATGGGCAACAAGAGCCTCACCTACTGACTAAAGAAAGCACTGTACGAACTCAAACAATCATCGCGCGTATGGTTTGCCAAACTCACTGATGCCCTCACACAGTTTGGATTTCAAAGAAACTCATTTGAGTACTCCATGTTTAGCAAAATGAGCACCACAAGTACCATTATCATTCTCATCTATGGCAATGATATCATCATAATGGGAGATGATCCCAGGTTAATTAATGACATGAAGGACTACCTACGTCAAAAGTTTGAAATTAAGGACCTCGAAAAACTTTGTTACTTCCTTGGTATAGAAGTTGCCCAATCAGATAAAAGAATATTCTTATGTCAAAGAAAATATGTCATAAATTTACTCAAAGAGGCCGGTATGTTGGGGAGAAAAACCCATTAATATGTCGATCGACCAAAATCATAAGGTCGCCAAGAATGAGGGAGAACTCATACGTGACATTGACAATTTTCAAAGACTCGTGGGATGCCTAATCTACCTCACTGTCATCAGACCCAACATCACATGTGTGATTAACCTCATCAGCCAGTTCATGCATGATCCAAGGATCCCTCACTTAGCCATCGCATGCAGGAACTTATGATACATCAAGTCATCACCAGGCAAGGGAATCCTCTTGTACAGATATGGTCATACCAAAATTACAGGATACTCGAACATCAACTGGGCAAGAGATCCGAATAATAGAAGGCCCACATCAGAGTACTGCACATTTGTGGGAGAAAACTTGATTACATGGAGAAGTAAAAAACAAAACGTCATGGCTAGATCTAGGGGAGAAGTCAAGTATCAGGCAATGGTCGCCGCATCCTGCAAACTTATATAGATCAAAGATCTTCTACGTGATATAAGATTTTTTGGCATCGAGCCTATGGAACTAAGGTGTGATAATCAGGCAGTCATCCACATCGGGGCAAATCCAGTTTTTCATGAATGGACAAAATACATCGAAGTTGACTATCATTTTGTAAGGGAGAAGATTTATGTAGGGATTATCTCTACTCTGCATGTTAGAAGTAGAGATCAGTTAGCCGATATTCTCATTAAAGCTGCCAAAAATGATAAAGTTCAAGACATTGGGACCAAGTTAGGACTGATTAATATCGAATCTCAACTTGAGGGGGAGAGTTGAAAACACCCAAATGATCATGACGTGATCGCCCCATGCGATCATGTCTTGATTCTTAGGGTTTGGTTGTGACCCTATCCCACATTTATCGCTACCTCCCAATGACTACCTCTTATCTATTATCCTTTAAGTTTCTATCTGTATCACCTATCCCCTGTTAGTTTCTTTATTCATCTTTGCGCTTGCTAGATTATCCTTATCTAGGATAATCGTTATCGTCTTACTTACTTCTTATATTTATATACCCTACGATTGTGCATGAATAACATAATAATGAGTAGTGTGTTTTCCTCTCATGGACGTAGACTCAACGTCAAACCATGTTAATCCTTGTCTTTATTTTCTCTTCTCTCTCTTCCTTTGTTTTATCACTTATCAATTTCATTCTAGCCTCCTTTCTTCTTTATTGGATGCTAACCTGCCGCCTTTCGGTCTAGGTAATCTCTCATCTTGAAACTTATATGCTTAAATTCCTTTGGTTGGTTAGTGGTACAAAACCTACATTTAATCGTATGAGTCGAGATTCTATTTGTAAACTGAAAAATGAAAGAGGGTTTGGTCTTCATCGTCTTGCCAATGTCAATAGAGTTTGCCAAGCAAAATTAGTCTGAATGATTTTAAATAATGAAGACACTCTATGGGTTATGTTGTTTCAGCAAAAATATTTATCCATTAACTCTTTATACTTTACTTGGCGTAAGCACTTAGGATCTTGGGTTTGGAAATGAGTTTTATGGAGGAAGGCAACAAATGGAATCTTGTAAGTGGTATAATAAATGAGTTTTAGTTTGATCATTGGGTAGGCCATTTATTGCTTATATAACTATGGCTTGATCCAATTGATTTGTACCTATAAGCAACTACAACAATTCAAGGTGGCTATCAAATCCTGCAGTGTCAATCATGGAACATTGGCTTGCAAGATCAATCTTCAGACTAAATTTAGATCTTTCTCTATCTCATCCGCTTGGGAAATGGATAGTGTCCCAGGTCAGCCCCTTGTTGGTGTGAAGTTTATCTGGTGTAAAAACTTCTTGCTAAGAGTTGTAATTACATTATGTTTAGCAGTTTCTGAAAGGCTCTGTATGTTGGTGTATTAGCAAAAATAAATCAGAATGCAAAGATGTACCAGTAGATGCCATGGATGCGATGTGCAGGTGCTCGGCGTTCTCCTCAGCCTATCGATGCCCACAATGAGCCCAGACCTTAGGTCGATGGTGAGCAGGACCCTGAAACTTGTATATCAAAGAAGAGGATGCACCTTATGGTTGTTCCCATCATGCAACCAGGCCTTTTATTATAGGCTTATGAAAGAAGCCTATAGTGGGAGGCTAAAATGGGTGGTTACCACTATCAATGGTTGTCATGTATGTGCAGTTGCAACAAATGCCGTATAACTCCACTCCATGATGTACTCATGTCAAACTGGTTTGCATCCAGTTGGATCCAATCCATATTCCTACATTCTTCCACTTGACCCATTGACATGGAAAAACATTATATCAAGGTTTTACTGTTATCTTGATTCAATTTCCATGAGGGTTCACATGTTATCCTTTATCACAATAATGAATCATATGAATCATGGAGATGAACACTTCTTTATGAAATGTCACACTTCAATGTACTATAATACAATTTATTTTCAGTGCTTTAGCATGTTAAGATTATCTTTATGAATAGATTGGTCTCTAACCTATTTTGTTGATCCTTTAATATTATTATTCTACTATTCTCTCTAACTATATAAGAGATCCTTTATGCAAAATCAACAATATACAAAGCCATAGAGAATCAATTAATTTTTACAAATGTGATCACATAATGTATTGTCATACATCAAAATGAATAAAAAAGACTCATCCCCTTTACATGTTGAGAATACAATTTCGGTGTTAGCCTTTTAGCAAGAGGATTCGTAGTCATTTTCTTCATAACAATTGCATTAATACATATCAAATGATTCTTAGTCATTTCTTTAATAATAAAATATTTTAACTCTATGTGTCGACATGAAGTTGAGCTCTTATTATTTGAAAAGGACATGACTGCTTCATTATCACAAAATATCTTTAGTGGTCTCTCAATAGAATCCATAATATATACCAAGACCCATAAAAAAAATTCGTATCCAAATGGCCTGAGACGAAGTCTAATACAGATCAATAAATTCTGCCTTCATGGTATGAGTAGTAGTTGTAGACTGCTTTCCACTTCTTCATGAGACGACACCACCTACTAATAGGAAGATGTATCCAGTAGTGATTTTTCTACTGTCGAGACAACCTTCTAAGTTCGCACCAGAGTATCCAGTGACCTCTAGGTAGTCAATTTTTTTGTAGGTCATGTAGTCCTTCGTTCCTTGTAAATAGTGCATGACCTTCTTCACTTCCTTTCAGTGCACAATGCCAAGATTTGACTGATATCTACCAAGCATTCCCACAACAAATGCTATATTAGGTCATGTGTAGGTCTACACATACTACAAACTCCCAACCACTGAAGCATATGGGACAGTTGTCATCTGAGCATTTTCATTATCATTCTGAGGACAGTCCTTCAAGCTCAATTTATACACTTTCACTATTGGTGCTGAAATAGGAGAATAATTCTCCATCCCATATCTTTTAAGAACCTTAAGGATATAAGATTTTTGAGAGAGACCAAGGACACCCTTATTTCTATCACGACGGATCTCGATTTTAAAGACATATGTGGCCTTACCCATGTCCTGTATATCGAAATAAGAGAAAAAAAATTTTGTCGCATGTAGTAGAATCAAATCATTAGTTGCAAGAAAAATGTCATCTACATATAAAACCAAAACTATGAACATACTCTCACTAGTCTTAATGTAAATGCACTGATCAATAATGTTTTCAGTGAATCCAAAGTTCATAATTACGTTATTGAACTTTTTAGACCATTGACGGGAAGCCTGTTTAAATCTATAAATTGACTTCTTCAATTTGCAAACTAAATAATTTCAGTCATCTACACTGAAACTGGAAGGTTGTTACAATTATACTTCCTCTTCCAAATCCCCAATCAGGAAGATAGTTTTTATATCCATTTGATGTAGCTCTAAATCAAAATGAGCTATGAAGACTATGATTATCCTCAACGATTCCTTAGTTGAGATAGATGAAAAAGTCTCTTTATAATCAATGCCCTCTATCTGTGTGAAACCTTTTGCAACAAGCCTAACTGTATACCTTTCTACTTGACCTTTAAAGTTTGTTTTGGTCTTATAGACTCATTTATAACCAACAGATCTAACTCCATCAGGTCAAGGTATAAGATCACGTGTTTGGTTTTTTGCCATAGAGTCAAGCTCTTCTTTCATGACATTGATTCAATGCGTTGATCTTTCACTTTCAATGGCTTCTGCAAAGGTGAAGAGATCAACATCAATATCTATGAAATTATTAGACTCTTACAAATATACTACATAGTTCAAATGGATAGTGGATTTTCTAGTCCTCGTAGACCTCCATATAGGTGCTACAAGTGGTTCAAAATGAACTTATGTATTATGTTGTTGTATATCCTCATAAAAATGCTCTATTTGGTATTGATGTTCATTAATTGGACTTTTTCTGACATTATCTAAAGGGACAATGACAAAAAACTGGGTCTTTATCCTTCACATGTGTAGAACTTGAATCCTGCATTTTCTCAAAATCAATATTTTGAGATGCATCTATCCCATTTTCAAGAAATATCGCTTTATTTATTTCCACTATCTATGGTGTATGAGATGGACAATAAAACCTAAAGCCTTTGACCTTTCTAGATAACCAATAAAAAATTTACTAATCGTCCTAGAATCAAAGGCTTTTATATGTGGATTATACAATTTAGCTTCAATTGGACATCCCCATATGCGCATATATTATAGAGAATGTTTCTTACCTGTCCATAAATCATAAGGAGTCCTTTGAATAGCTTTTGTAGGAACCTTATTCAAAATATGTATTGTTGTCCTAAGTGCTTCACCCCACAATGTCAAAAGAAGGTTTGAGTGATTCAACATCGCTCGAACCATTTATTTAAGCATATAGTTTCTTCTTTCGGCTACACCATTCTGGTAAGCATTGTCAGGGATCGTATACTGAGGTACAATGCCTTCCTCTTATAGAAATCGTGCTAATGGCTTTTCCTTTTGTCCCATCTTAGTGAAACGACTATAATATTCGCCACCTCTAACAGGCCTGACAATCTTAATAACTTCACTGATTTGTTTCTCTACTTCTTTCTTGAAGTCCTTAAAAACCTAAAAGACTTTTGATTTTTCAAATAATAAGTAAAAATACATATACCACGAGTAATCATCTATAAAGGTGACAAAATACTTTTTACCCGTATAATATGATAAAAAAGGGCCACAAATATTTGTAAGCACTATCTTCAACTTTTTATTGTTGTGTTTGACATCCTTTTTATATGTATTAGACTGCTTAGTCTTTATGCAATCAACACATGACTCTCTATATATAAAATCAAGGGATCCAAGGATTCCTTCTTTCACAAGTCTTTGGACTCTCTCTTTCGAGATATGTCCTAACCTTCGATGCCAAAGCAAATAAGATTGATCTTCCTTTAGACTATGTTTATTATCAATCATTATGTTCCCAACAAAATAAGATTATTGAATTTATAATTCAGTTTTTAATTGATACAAATCACACACACATATGCAAAACCTACATTAATAAAATTTTTGACAATAAAAAGCTTGGATTTTTCAAATTTGAAACTAAAACTAAACTTGTCAAGTTTCAAAATTGAAATCAGGTTCCGACTATAGGATGAAACATAAAATGTATCAACCAAATATAAAATAAATCCTGATTCTAACACAACTCTACAAGTCCCAATGTTATTGACATGTGAACACAACTTATTTTCGGAGAAGATGCTTCTTTTATGCTATGTTGGTTCCTTTTTGTTCAGAAATGAATGCAAAGAGTTAGCAATGTGCATCGTGACACCATAATCAATCCACCAACTATGCAATGAAAAATGAATCAAATTGCATTCATAAAAAATGAATGACTTATTACCTTTATTTTTTAGTCATTTATTGTACTTTAAGCACTCCATCTTCTTATGTCTTTTCTTCTTGAAGAAGAAACACTTTATAGAAAAGTCTTTTGCTTGAGATTTGACTTTCGCTTGAGAGTTAGAACTCTTCCCAAAGGCTTTCTTTTTGTTTTTCCTTTTCAAGAAACTTTTCTTTGGCCTTGGCCTCTGTTTTTTTATGAGAAGCTATATGTGCACTTGGCACCCTTCAGTATCTCCTCTTCCTTAATACACTTGGACAAGATGTCATTAAAAGACGACTCATCGTTATGTGTGTCATAAGAGATTTTGAAAGGTTCATATTCAGTAGGCAATGAAGTCAAAATCAGATGGACCAAGAATAAATCGAAAATGGTGAACTTCATGTCATTCAGCTGAGATACAATGTTCTTTATTTTTAAAATGTGCTATCATATGTGATTGTCACCAATATATTTTATAGATACCAGTTTTAACATTAATGTACTAGCCCTTGTCTTATTAGAACTGACAAATTGAGCCTCAATGGCTCCCAAAAATTTCTTCATTGTCCTGCAATGAGGAATGATGCCTCAAATATTTTTAGCTACTCGAGATTGCAAAAGCAATAGGCTAAGTCTGTTCGATCACTCCCACTTCTCAGAGGTAGCCTTTTGTTCGGTTGTGCTCTACTCTGTAAGAGCGGGAGGTTCGTCAGTTCTAAGAGACAAATCAAGGTCCATGTAACCCAGAGTGAATAACGTTATTTCTTTCCAATCTGAAAAATTAGATTCATCTAAAAGAAGAATGTTACTAGAACCGTCAATAAGGAAATAAACTGATACAACAATGAACAAAAGCGAAGTCAATATTATTGCTCAGACGAGACTTGTGATGAAAAGGTAAAAGTGAAACCCTTTATTATTTACCTTTTATGAGACAAGCATAGTTGAGTCATTATCGTTCTACTTTGGTGGAAACAACAATATTCATAATTGCTCCATCTCTTCAATTCATAAGGAATTGACTTCAGTTGGTGAAACTAACAGATCATGTAACTAGATGTAATTCAGCGCTATACCTTTGGGTACGAACATGCTTAATGGGCTAGAATACACATCTACTATTATACCATGTGTGAATTTAAAACATAACAACCTATCTTTGGGTAGAATAATTGTTTCATAAAGTTACACACAATCATAATAATGAATCTTAATACGGTCTAAAGAATCCTTAATCAACATAACTTAGATCACTTTGGTGATTGCATGAATCAGTCAATCAAGATCTTTTACCGAAAACATATTCGTATTATGGAGCATGCCCATGCTCACATGTTAATGCATGTATATTCATGACAAAATATATATTATATCATCAAAATACTAGTTCATGCTTCAACTTATATGCATAAACTAATTTTGATGATAAACTATCATGAATTTAGTTATAATTCATACTTAAAAACACCATGCATAACTTAACCAATATAAAACACATGAATTAATATGCACAAGTCATGTTTTCTTAACAATGAACATTTATAAAACATAAAAAATAACAAAAACAAGCTCATATGGGCAAAACCCAAAGTCTTCAAGTTGGAATCAGTTTGAAAATATCTGGAACCGGTCTAAAACAGCCCTGAATTGGTTATCTTAGGGTCTGAACCCGTTCTAAACCTAATAAACCAGTACAAAGCATAAAAAATGGTTAAAATGGCTCAGAACCGGTCTCAAAAAGGGCTGTATCGGCCACTGATCTGGTTCAAGTGTCAATAGTATCTGGACCATGTTACAAATCCTATCCGATTTAATTCGGATCTAGATCCGATCTATAATAGAAACCCGAGTCTGACCTGGTCTAAACAAGACCTGGGTCTGACCCGATCCAAACATTACCCGGGTTTGACCCGATCCGAATAGGATCTAGAGCAGATCTGATCCATACAGGATCCGGGTCAGACCCAATCCACATAGGATCTGAGTCAGACCCGATCTACACGAGATCCAAATCTGACCTGGTCCAAATAGAACCCATGTTTGAATCTGGATCAGACCTAGACTCGAAACCATTAATGGGTTCGAGTTTGATCCTGGGTCAGGACTGACCCGATAAGATTCGGGTAGACCTGATCCACCCAAAATGGGTCTGGATCGGGCCCGCTACGAGGTTGAAATACTCGGTTTGTTTCAGTACTTTGCTATAAACTGAAAATCCAATCACTACAACAAAGCAGTAGATTAGCGACGACCATATTTCGTCGCTAATCCGTCGCTAACATGGTTAGCGACGGATTAGCGACAACGAGGCGATAGTATGCTTACGTCGCGAATATTTCGACGCTAACTGGCGACGGAATAATTCCGTCACCAGGTCCGTCGCTAATTGCGACGGAATAACGAGCGCTATATTTCGTCGCCAATCCGCCAGTACTAAACGGCGACCACGGCTTGGCGACGGATTTACTTCCGTCGCTATGCCGTCGCTAGATTAATATGAATAGCGACGGATGGTTCCGTCGCTAATCCATCACAAACACGAAAAAAATTTAAAAAAAATTATTTGAAAATTAAATACCGAGAACTGTACAATTTCTATTTCCTGTACAATTTATATTTCCTGTAAATAAAAAACAAACCACACAAAAAAATTCATATAACAAGAATCTACAACAATTAATCGTTCCACCTTAAAATTAAGAAGTTTAATTATTTACAATTCAACAATTACAATTAGGAAAAATAAAAAAAATAGAACTTCTTCAACACAGTCCTCTAATCATCGCCAAGATTTTGTGTGTCTTCTTGTTCATTGTCTTTATCTGTCCCTTCAGCTCCACTACCCTGATTATCGCTAGCAGTCTACACAAGAAAAAAACAGTCAATATTGATAAACAAAATATAATGAAATAAATTACACACTATATGTGATTCTATCATGTGCTCATGTGTGATCTAAGGCAATAAAAAAACTCTATATGTGATTCTATCATGCTCATATGTGCTCTAAGGCAGACAAAAAGTTATATATATATATATATATATATATATATATATATATATATATATATATATATATATGATTCTATCATGCTCATATGTGTGCTAAGGCAGTCAAAAAATTGAATATGTGATTATAGCATGTTCATATGTGTTCTAAGGCATCTAAAAAAACTCTATATGTGATTCTACCATGCTCAGATGTGCTTTAAGGCAGGCAAAAAACTATATATGTGATTCGATCATGCTCGTATGTGTGCTAAGGCAGTAAAAAAATTGAATATGTGAATATAGCATGCTCATATGTGCTCTAAAGCAGGCAAAGCCAAAAATTTTATATGTGATTCTATCATAAATGATATATAACATGTTCATATGTGTTCTAAGGCAGTAAAAAAACTCTATATGTTATTATAGCATGCTCATATGTGTGCTAAGGCAGTCAAAAAACTGAATATGTGATTATAATATGCTCATATGTGTTCTTAGGCAGTCAAAAAACTGAATATGTGATTATAGCATGCTCATATGTGTTCTAATGCAGTAAAAAAAACTTTATATGTGATTCTATCATGCTCATATGTGCTCTAAGGCAGACAAAAAGTTATATATATATATATATATATATATATATATATATATATATATATATATATATATATATGATTCTATCATGCTCATATGTGTGCTAAGGCAGTCAAAAAATTAAATATGTGATTATAGCATGTTCATATGTGTTCTAAGGCATCTAGAAAAACTCTATATGTGATTCTACCATGCTCAGATGTGCTTTAAGGCAGGCAAAAAACTATATATGTGATTCGATCATGCTCGTATGTGTGCTAAGGCAGTCAAAAAATTGAATATGTGAATATAGCATGCTCATATGTGCTCTAATGCAGGCAAAGCAAAAAAAATTATATGTGATTCTATCATAAATGATATATAGCATGTTCATATGTGTTCTAAGGCAGTAAAAAAACTCTATATGTTATTATAGCATGCTCATATGTGCTCTAATGCAATAAAAAAACTCTATATGTTATTATAGCATGCTCATATGTGCTCTAAGGCAGTCAAAAAACTTAATATGTGATTATACCTGAGAGGGACCTGGAATCGAAGATCCCCTGTCCTGAACAGCGGCCTTGATCTCATTTCGGAGAAAGGGGGCGACGGTGTATTGAAAGTAGTTATTCAGTGATTCATTAATGATCTGGCGTACATCATCACCGGAAAAAATAGTCGGCTGCTTGGAGCTTATGTCGGCGCAAGAAGTCGGTGAGCCGTAACTGGAAGAACCAATAACTGGTGAAGTGTTCATATTACTCTCAAACCCGAACACGCGACCTTTTTTGGGTTCACCTGCTGCAGTCACCCATGCTGTAGGATCAAATGATGGATGCTGAGTAGCGTCATCGCCATATCGCTCTACCATCTGTTGCTCATATGCCTCCTACAAAATAATGTTTAAAGTATTCAATAATAATTAATGATAACATTATGATAACTTGCATATATATTGCAATGATTATTAATAGAATTAATACATACCGTTGTCGTTCTCGCCTTCTCTGATACGAAGACTCCCGTGGTCTTCCGTTTATGTGTTTCTACAAACACATCCTTATATGGTACACTGCCTCCTTTTTCTGCTTCCTGCGAAGTTAAATGACAAAAGATTTAGTACACAAGTTTGCAACAATACTTATAAAATTAATATTATATATTGATGAGTTACCATTTTCTTTAGGTGGCTCCCAAATGTCTTAGATCCACCTGTGTGTAGATGGGCTTCAGGCATCTTCGATCGATTTTGTGCAGCCTTCGCAGAGCGATTTCTAAATGCATCTCCCGCCCACTTATCGCATATTTCATCCCAGTAATCTCTCCTGATAGTAATAGGACCATGGCCTTCCACAGTAATGGATCATCTACTACGCCAGATGCTTTTTTTGCTGCAGTCTTCATAGTGTGCTGCATGTCTGCAAATCGATTGGCAGCCACCTTCTGCCACACCTTCCTTGCATCATTTTCTTCCACCGTAGTTGCGAAGCGATTCGAAGCCTATAAATATTTTCAGAAAGTTAGTAGACATTGCTTAAATAAATTAAATATGAAACACATTAACTATGAGGAACAACTGTATACCATGAATGAGGACCACAATCTGTCTAACACCTCCTTTGGGTACTCTTTCCATTGAGCAACTGGTCCTGGTAGATGTTGAAGAAGTGAATTCCTAATCTCCCGTACTACTTCTTGTGGCTCAAACCTCGTGTTGCACATGAATTGTTACACAGTAAATATCAATATAAAATATTTAAAAGATATGCAATAATTGAAAACAAAATACTTACGGTCGATTATCGATATACACTATTCGAATGAGTCTTCTTGTGCCAGCCTGAGAAGACCCTGTTTCCTGTGTTGGCTGTTGACTTGTGTGATCAACTGGTGTAGGTGGGTCGTGTACAGGCGCAACATCATCTGTAAAAAAATACATTAGAAATTCTCAGAATGTGCATTTGAACTAATCAAGCATCTAATTAGTTATATGATATACCTATCACAGGAGCCCGTGAAGATGAAGGCTGAGTTTGGCTACTACTGGATGAGCAACCACTATAACCTCCACGAACCATATTCTAACAAATAACATATGTCATACAATACATTCAAATAATTCACATCAAGTATTACAATGCATTCAAGTCATTCACATCAAGCATTGCAATGCATTCAAATAATTCAAATCATTTACATCAAGTATTGCAGTAATTCAAATCATTCGTTAATTGCATAAATTATAATACATTCAGATAATTGAAATCATTCACATTCAGATAATTGCATAAATTATAATACATTTAGATAATTGCTTTCAGTATACAATTTCACATGGAAGACATAATCAAATTGAAAGTAACTACATGTAAGCATGGATACAATCACATCAAACATTGCAATACATCAAAATAATTCATATCAAACAAATGTCAAACATGTACCTGCAGCAAACACACTTCAATATCCCACTAACTACTACCATGCATAGCATGGACTCCGTACTCCAAAAATAAGAACACTTCCATATTCATACATTAAAATCATGCTCAGCATGATCTCCGAACTCCAACAAAGCAGTCCTAGATATTAACAACTAAGTGAGTGTGTGAAGAATAAAGTGTTACATTCAATAAATTAAATAACATGTGATGCGCTTGCATCACTTACTCACCACGGGTATTTACCCGATTTGCATTATTTTTGTCACTTACTTACCACGGGTGGCGGGGCACAAGCGAGTTTCGTTGAGAAATCTGCAAAAAACACTGTGTTAAAATGAATATTGAAGCTAATTAGGGAAACACAAACACTTATGCAATGCAAAAAACAACTAAACTGTTGATGATATATCTAATGATGAAATGTGATGAAATAAAGTATGCAAGTAATGTACTGCAATGAATATTGAAGCTAATTAGGGAAACACAAACACTTATGCAAAGGAAGCAAAAAGACTAAACAAAGAAAAATAGAACAAAGAAAAAATAGGAAATGGATCATAAATTGTTTATCTCTGCTCAACGGACGATCTATAGAAGATCATTCTTATACAAGAGGTGACAAAACAAAAATTTCATAAACCAGTACAGAGAAATACTAAACAACCACTTGCCTAACAGATTATAAAAAAGAGAGACACACTAAGAAACCATTTGCAAAATATACAATAAACTAAACCACAACCAATTAAAAATGGGATAATGATATACTCTCTTTAGGATTTCTCTGTTCCCATTTTCTCAATCAAAATCTTTTATAGAGAATAACAAAGGAGTTAGTCATAATCCAATTATAACTTGACTTAACACACATACACATTAATTCATTCAATTAATGGATTACAAAGATTTCATTATTGTTAGGTTGGTTTTTAACTCTGAATCTTGTTTTTCCAAACTAGTTTGGATGTAAACACATTTGAAAATTATGTAACAAATTTTGCTTCGTTTGTATTTTAGTGAGGATTTTTTGGCAATTGTATAACTTCCGTTTTAATAAGAGAATTCTTGAAATTGATTGAAAGCCCATACCACATGATCTTTACCATTTCAACTAGTTGATCGATATGAAAATCTTCAAGCATCTTCCTAATAAAAGCATAGCATAATGTGAACAAATATTTAGAAATCACGACTAATATTTGTACTAAAAGACTTCTTGTTCATGATAAAACCAAGAAGTCTTTGTAATCCAATAAAACATAATTATTCACTGAAAATAATCAGCTAGTTACAAATCCCCATCACCATGCCCAAATCATAAATCTTCAAGCCAAATAAAAAAATTGGAACCCTAAAAAACAGAAAAACCCCCAAAAGCATGTTCTTCATAGATAAATGTTTACTCCATGTTAAGAATTTAAGTTATATAACAGAGAAAAATAGAACAATGAAAAACCCTGTTAAAACGTAGGGGCTAGCCGGCTAGCTTAGTTTCAAACTTTCTAAGATGGAAAATCTAAAACTACCTCAATCTCCCCTTTTACACACAGAGAGAGACACTGCTGCTGTTACCGCCTGAGTGCTTTTGCCAGTCGGAGAGCTGCCGCTGTCGCCTGAGTGCTTTCACCGGTCGGACTCGGAGAGTTGGAGCGGAGGTGCTGGCGGTGAAAAGGGAGGGTTCTAAAGGGATGGGGGCCAAGGAGTGAGGCTGACGTGAGACTAGCTTGAGGGCGGTGGCGGGAGGCTGACGGGGAGCGGCAGCTGGCGAGCGGTGGACGGCTGGCGAGCGGCGGCTGGCGAGCGGTGGACGGGGAGCGGCGGCGGTCGGGCGGTGGCGAGAGCCGACGGGCGGCGGGAGGGAGAGGGCGGCGGGCGGGAGCAAGACAGCGAAACAGGAAAAAGGGATGGGATTAGGGATTTACGCGACATTTAGCGACGGCTTAGCGATGGAATAATTCCGTCGCTAAGCCGTCGTAAATCAAAATACCAAAAAAGCGACGGAATGTATTCTGTCACTACGCCGTCGCTAATTAGCGACGGATTAGCGACGACAGAGTTCCCTCTCTAAATCCATCGCTAAAATGGTGTTCTTGTAATAAGAATTAGCGACAAAAAATTACAGTCGCTAATCCGTCGCTAAGTAGCGACAGATTAGCGATAAAAGTTGTTTCCTCGCTAATCCATCGCGAATTAGCGACAGATTGTATCTCTCGCTAATTAGCGACGGAAAAAATCCGTCGCAAATTTCCGTCGCTAATTAACAATTTTCTTGTAGTGAATGATGGCGTATTCACAAAAATAAACCAGAATGCAAATATATACTAGTAGATGCCATGGATGCGATATGCAGGTGCTCGATGTTCTCCTCAACCTATCGATGCCCACAATGAGCCCAGACCTTAGGTCGATGGTGAGTAGGACCCTGAACCCTGTATATCAAAGAAGAGGATGCACCTTATGGTTGTTCTAGTGGGAGGCTAAAATGGATGGTTACCACTATCAGTGGTTGCCATGTACGCTCTAACTCCACCCCATGATGTATCCATGTCAAAGTATCAATATTGTTAGCAAGTATGCTCTTTGTTATAAGGCCACTGAAATATCATCTGACTTATTTTTCACTTAGCGCTCAAATATGGAAAAAGGTTACCCTTTTTCTTGGACGATGTAGAGTACCTCAGTTACAAATGAAAGATGAGCTCATACGTTGGGGTAAGTTTTAAAAGGTCATCTATCAATGCTGGTTAGTAGCCTTCCAAATAATTGTGTGGCAAATATGGCAAACCCGTAACCAGCTAATATTTGATGCTTTCAGTAAATTCAAGTCTCAAATTGTCTACCACTGTCTTAATTCAGTTACCGACTATATTATGCAAACTAGTCATCCTATCAAGGGCGGATCCAGAGGGGTGAGGAGGGGCTCGAGCCCCTCCCAAAGTTTTGAAATGTTTTATTGTAAAAATTTAAATTGCCCTCTTTATATTTTAGTTTTATATTTTATTTTATTATAAATTATTTTTTCCTCCCTTTAAGCAAAATCCCGAATATATTTTATTTTATTATCAAATTTTTTTGCCCCCCTTTAAAAAAGTTTTGAAATTTTTATTATCTTATTATAAAAAACTATATTTCCCCTTTTATATTTTATTTTATTATAAATTTTTGTTGCCCCTCTTTAAGCAAAATCCTCAATCCCCCGCTGCATCCTATTATTGATAAGTGAAGGAATGTAGAGAGATGGAATCAGCCACCATAATTGTGGCTTAAATTAAACATATATATTTATGACCTTCTTTCTGATTGGTATCTAATTGGTTTTACAATAAGAAACTCTTCGGGCGCTTAACTTGGCAGCTGGCTGGTACTGTGGGTGCCACCTTGTTTCCTATCACGAATTAGATTGCTGGATCAGAATTTTAGAGTATGTTGATAGAACTAGTAGAGTGATTATTGAATCCTTAAGAAGAGACACAATGGCCATCCTAAATAGTCAATTTGAGGGACGTGAACATCCAAATCTTATGCAAGAGGAGCTTATTCATACTCTTCCAATTTCTAAGGATTCGAATTGTCAGAGCTTCAAAGTTGTGCAATCGGGTGTCAAGGGACTTAGACAGGATAGCAGTTTTAAGGCCCTTAGAGATACCTAACCCCAGCTTGCCTATACAAAAACATTGTTAACAAAGTTTACAATGTGCAGATGACATGATGAACGACAAGGTGACATGTTGCATTTTGAGGGCCCAAATACTCGACCCAATAAGTAGAGCCTCAAATTTAACATGTTCATAGTATATTTTGTAGGGAGGGAGGTTCAGATGCAATGCAATTGCACACTTTTTGTGTGTTGCTGCACCTAATCACTCATCATCTTTGGAATAAACCTTATCAACTCTGGGGCCAACATCATATGTTGGGTGATCAGGTGCAGCAGCACACTTAAAGTCTGCAATCACATTGCACTTGCTCTTGTGAACGGGTGTCATTGAGTAATTTAGGAATCATATTTCTTTTGTAAAATGTGATTGCACCCATTCATTCTTCAAGAAAAGTTTCTCTCTCTCTCTCTTTATATATATATATATATATATATATATATATATGTGAGTAATGTGTTTCTTAGGCCCCTTTTTTCGTTAGGTCTCGTTAGGCTCCTTCAAAAAGTCATAATTTTAGGTGTTTTTTCTCACATCTAACACTGTAGATGTGATTTATAGGTTTTGTTTAGTGGGAACCGGCTTTTGGATCGTTGAAATCTGACCTGGTTTTTTCGGTAATCCAAATTCAATGGATATGAAGGTGTCAGTTTTTTCTGCTCATAAAAGTATATTTTTTTATAAAAAAAACATGATCCAAAAGTTGATTCCCACTAAATCGAGCATGCTAAACACATCTAATGATTCAAATCTATCATAAAACACTTAAAACCTATGCATCATAATGAAAAATGAGGCCTAATATCTTCAGTTCTCATATATATATATATATATATATATCAGATGAAACTAGAAGCTCCGCAGGTCCAGAGATGACATTATTCCTCTTGAAAATTCCCTTGCTATTTCGGGGGAATAATATTATTAGTCATAGGGTAGAGAGGTATCAATTGCAGTGTAGTTTTCCTCCGTCAAGTTGTTGCCTAACTATTATTTCAAAAGTCATGTCAAGTTCAAGGTGTGTATGACATCATTTCAGTCTAATCTCAGAGAGAGATCAAACTGATCATTATTAAAAAAAAAAGTAGTAAAAATTATTAGGAATATTCATTATAAAATTGAGTGCTAATGCCAACAAGCTCGAGTGTTTTCAAGGCATGAAATTGTTGACCGATGGAATTAATATTTTTTGACCGAAGTTTATGCTTACCAAAGCTAAAAGAGATTAGTAATAGTTGTTATTTAAAACTTTTGGCTTTTATCTTACTGCTGAAGTCATTACGTCCTTTTCTAATGATCTGGCTAAACTTAATTAGTGCCCTTTTTTTAAAGGACAAAATCGTTAGTTTCAGTATCAATGTTCTTGTTTTTCTTTTACCGTTTTTTTTGTTTAATTTCACCGAAAAAAAACAATTAGGGAGTTTCCTGCTCCTTTAAAAACTTAATAATGAATAATTAGAAATCACAAAGTTGCCATTTCTTGACTGTAATGTGGTGGCTCTAATCTGGAATGGGGCCAATGCCAAATCAGATGGTTGAGCAAACAAAGGATCTTAAGGGGGTTGGTTAGACCCCACCTAGGGAAGTTGTTTTCCCTTCAAAGGACCATTAGCCCTCGTTTGTTTCATGCAACTTACATGGGAAAGTGCAATTACATGCAAATCCATTCATACCTCTCTTCCTACGAAAGCTTTCACAGAAGCCAAGTCGAAGGGTTTTTTCAGAAATATGTGTTAATTCTAATGTAAAGTCTTTCCTTACATGAGAATGAAACAAGTGAGGCCTTAAGAGGAAAACACTTCTCTATTGGGGGAGGTGCCAACCCATCCTGACAGGAAAGCTGTAGTTTTGCCTTTATTATGCAAGCCCCACAGTGTATTTTTGATGAAGATGTTGGTTTCACTTCTCTTAAGAAAGAATGTATGTTTCATTGGAAAGAGCATGAAACAAACACCTAAAAACCTCCAACCTCAAAACACTCTTCTCCCATTATTGGAAGTTTGTTATACTCCCACTACTCCCACTCAAGGAAAGCTTATTTCCTTTGAAAGAGCTACTTTAGAGGGAAAGTACTTTTCCGGGAGGGGAGTTATGAACCCATTTTGACATAAAAGCAACTTTTTTTGCCATTTATTATGTGGTTCCACTATATATTTCTCATAGACATGTTTGTTTTACCGTTTGTAGGAAAAGACTATTTATTATGAAAGAGCTTATTTTATAACGAAGGCACAAAACAAATGCCTTAGGGATGGTTTGAGCAAGATAACTCTCTCTCTTGCCCCTCTCTCTTTTTCTTTTTCTTTATTGATGAAGGAAACCCCTCATCAAGAAGCAGGTCACTTAATCGTCCTGCCTCCCTACGAGGTAAAACTCCAGGTTAAGTCTTCCATACCTCCATTGTGATAAAGCAATGGCAGCCCCCATGCACTAGCGGGATTAGATCTTGAGTCATCTCTCCCTTTTTCTGTCTCCCCTCAAACACAGAGACCAAGGTTCTAGGACCTCACATTTTTAAGTCTAAAATCTTATGATCTCAAATGCATCCCTAATTTTGGGGTTAGCAGTTTTTCTTGATGCATGCATTGGCATAATCATATGAAACATGAAACTAGAAAAAACTAATTGGTGCTTGTAAATTTAACATCTAATTTTTTCTTCTTCAGACCAAGAGGCACTCATTCTCGGATGGCAGTGGACCGGAAGAAAACAGGGCCCTACTGCCCCTCTCCCCGTTTGGACCTGGGATGGAGGACATGAAACGAGCAATGGACTGGAGATGGAGGTTAAAATCAAAACCCATGTGGGGATGGAGGCAGAAATGGACTTACTCTCCTGCCCCACACCACCCCGTCCCATCTTGTTCCCAATCTTCTTCAAAAAAGTACTATTATATCCTATATATTATAAAATTATATATATATATATATATATATATATGTATATATATTCGTAACCCTAACATAAAACTCTTTCTCAAATCTCTTCTCTCTCTCTCCTTCCTCTAAGGAGCAGCACAAAGCTCCCATTTCTCTCATCCCATTCCTCTCCTTCCTCTAACGGCAGAAGACAACAGTGGTGCAAGGACTGAAAAAATGGGGCCCATCACATCTCGCCCCATTTGGACTAGGGATGAAAGGACATGCAATAAGGAATGAACCAGGGATGGAGGACAAAATTTTGAGACAGGGCAGGAGTGGAGACCTTGTCCCCCGCACCTACCCCAATCCACTGCCATCCGTAATCTTCATGATAATGTTCAATTGGGGTGTGTGTGCGTTGAACATGTACACATGCAAAGACACATTTCTAAGCTTAATACATGGTAAGAACGGCAGTACTATGGTTTACCAAATAGTTTTCTTCGTAGTCAACAGCTATCGCTATTTTTAATATCAAGTACCATCCAAACTTATTTCTTATATTTTTCTAATGCATGTAGTACCTGGACTGAGATAGACATCAACCAGTGCAGAAGTTGAAAATAAGTCTAACAAAGAGAATATATATATATATATATATATATATAATAAAAAGAAAAGAAAATTTGAAAACCCTAAAACTCTATACATTTTAAAATAATACAGTTTTAGTATCTAACTTAGTGGGGTGTTTGGGCTAGAGAACTTCAGTTCTCGAATCAGAAGCTAATGAAACATTCAAACACGGCTTAAATGAAGCCTAGATGTAGCAAAGGCAGTCAAGGAATGTATTTTCATAATTGCTATAACAATGGCAAAGATGAAGTTTGTGACAACACAAACTGTTTTTCATCCATATTGAATGCTTTCAAGTGTAGGTTTCCTTACAAGAAGTAGCGGTCATCACATTGCTTGTTTTGAGTATGGAGGGTGATCAGGTGCTTAATGAAGAAATGGATTTCCAAGCTCCAAGGATAAAAAAGCTACTGGAAAAAAATGCAAGGTGCACCTTGGTAGACGAATTGCATTTTTTTAGATATATTATTGATAAAGAAAGATTCTCCATTGGAAATCAGGTGCATTCATGGGACCACTACTTCTTTCTTCATTGGTGGCCTAATCTAATATAGGAGTGGACATCACCACTCTATTACTAACAATACTATACCTAAAAAGGAGAAGCACACAAAGCCAGTCACACATTCCCTTTTTTAGGTATAGACAGCAAAGAAAGCAAGCAAAAGAGTTAAAGAGCAAAGTGACCGAGCAACAAAAAAAAGCAAGGTAATTGTTGTTTTCTTCTTGCATTTTTTTCTTGTCTAATTCTTTCCTTGCCTAAAAAAGGGAGCAAAGCGACCGATAAAGAAAGTAACAATTAAGGGAGCAAAGCAATCAGTAGAGTGAGCGAGCAAACGGTAAAGATTAAATTCAATAGGAAGTCATCATGCAATTTGTACCTGAATTCCCTTTGCATATGCTTGTTTAGCTAATTAAATAGTTTTTTTCGTTGCCTTTTGAAAAAAACTCTATTATTTAATTGCAAAGTGATATATTCTGCAAGAATATTAGGTTGCCCATAAGGTCTTAGAACTCTTGCAATAGCAATGTTGAGTCTCTAGTTCACAAAATGGAAGTTTTTTTTGTACATTAGTTTGTAATTCTTTGATTCGTCCAGCTCTACCCTCTATTAACATATTGGTGAATCCAATATGAATTATGACTTGGATCAAATCAATTCGCAAGGATCCAATCAATCGATCGATCAAGAGGCTCCACTCCTTTTGCCGGTAGCTAAAAGTTCTCGCTTTCTCTTTTTCAAGGGAAGGGCAGCAACGCATTGGCAACATAGAGAAGTCTAATCTTTCCGTCCCTACCCTAAAGGTCTAGTTAGATAATGCCGATCAATCAAATATTATAACTAGTTACCCTTGTCTAGTAAGAGCCCTTTCTCTTTAGGCGGGATTCCCTTCTGGCAACATCTGAGTTCAATTTCCTTTTTGCTTCCACACACGCCTTGCATTCCGAACGGTTGGTTTCCCTTCCTTTCGTCAAACCTTACTCTCGCTTAGATGAAAAATGAGCCCTGCCCGAACTGCACAGGTATGAGGGCGTCAATTTGATTGCACAGACCTTGACTGCCGCAAATTACCCTATAGATGAGTAACAAGTTTTTTCTCGCTTTTGGTCGTCCATTTCATAGGAATAGAGGGGTCAGAGAGCAGGTCTTCCCCATCTTTACCAAAGGCAAACAACCCTCGTCTTACGGGAGAAAGAAAAAATTTCTCCTTACAAACAAGGATAGTAGCTCATTAACCTTTATGTTAAGGAACAACAACTCAATCAACAACTCCAAAAGTGAAGATACTGCAGTAGCACTGGAAACCTCTAAAGTGCTTCATTCTACATCCTCTGGCGAATCAGATGCTGGTGGATGAATTTGGACAACTAAGAGCATGAATGTCAATTGTCTTGCTCTAACTCCTTTCAAGCCCTCTCTAATGCAGGACTTGGAGGCTTCATTATTCGTTGTTCAGTCTACCGCTAAGAGTGATAGAAGGGACCTGACTTCTAACTGATCCTGAAACCATGTACTCGTTGCCTCAAAAGACATTTGATTGATTTTATTTTCCTGCAGTCAAAGAAAGATCAATATCAGATGGAGAGATACCTTTTAAGGATTCTGTTTAATTGCTCTTGCTCGGGCTTCTTACACTACATATTGGATGGTTTTATAGTGAACTTTAGAAAAATCAAAGTAAAAAAACAGCGGAATTATGAAAAAAGGCAAGAGATCGTGCAAAAAAAAAAATGAAAAGGGTCTTGGGGCTATTGACTTCTGGTTTGACCCATGGGTAGGCCACTACAAATAGCTCTCCTCCCGGATATGGGTGTTTCCAAATCGTATTGCACCTGATCTTTTTCAGGCTTCTTTCAGCAAATATCTAGTCTCTGTCAAGAAAGAGAAAAATAAGTGCTTAGATTAAGATGGAAATACCCAGAGCCTTTCCTTTCACATCAAACTACGTACAACTACTGATATTTTAAGGGTACCTTGTCATGCTTTTTAACCTATGGACTACGGTAACTTTCAAAGCCCTGTAGTCCTTTATAGACTCTGAAATTTAGTTACGTAATATGTTATACGTGCTAATTAGCTAAGGCTAGCTAGCTATATCTGGTTCAACCATTGATGACTCTACCTACATGCAAGTGTTCGGGATTAAGAAGAAAACCATAGTTCTACCAAATCGCCAAGTTTGAAAGCCAAAATTGTCTACGGAATTCTTTTTTCTGTCAAATCAATCAATTTTAAATGCTTTGTTTCAAACTAGTTTTTGACATTTACGAGCGCAAGCCGGAAACCTAGTTATCCCTGAAAAGACTGCCATAGGTGGGCCGGTAGATAGCCATGAAGGGCTATTCCCTGTGACAAATATCTTTGATGTTTTCAAAATTTTGTGATTTTTTCAGGATATTTTCAAACACAAATATAATACACAAAAAATTTGTACACACATCAACTATTTTGAAAATCTTCCGTTTTTATCACAATTGGATGTGATAAAGAAAACACGTTTTGACAGTACACTATCCCATTATTATGTATATATATATATATATTCTATATATTTTATGTTTCTTTTTAGAGAAAACCAAAATTTTCAAACTATCCAAGATCTTCCAAAGAATGGGACCTGTGGCATTGGTATTCCCTAGAACCGGTCCCCCAACAAAAAACAAAGTAACCATCTTAAATTAAGGGATTCATACTCCATGAGTAGTGGTTCTTTCCTAGCTCTAGTACCAACTAATATTTTTTCAAAGTTAGGAACAGAAATGCTGACCATTAAGGTTCTTGTGAGATAGACAGGTTGGCAGAATCCCACTATCTTAGCTTGAAGGGTCTGGGATCGGAACCCCCCATTTGGGCCTATCCTGTAGGTGGCTATCGAAAAGGGCAAAAGAGGTAACCAGCAGGCCTGCCTGTCTGCCTTGGCTAACCTGAGTGGCATTTAGGGCTAATGTGCATGTTTATTACACGTGCTGGGAATGCATCAGGAGAGTGTAAAAGGCCGATCTGGTAAGGCCCAACCTAATAGGCCTAGAATTGTTCTTGGTCATAGTAGATTCTAGCCTCAATGGTGTCAGCATCTAAGACTCGTTTTTTCGGCTGGTTTAGGTAATTGAGGCTGTCTACATCATTAGACCAATGTTACGGTGCCATCTTCTCTGAAAGACATTCAGCAAATCTGGAGTCTTTGAGTCTGACAACACGAGCACTCTCAAGAAAAGCATGAGCATGGTTCTTCAGAATATGACGGTGAAACACAAAAGAGATTGACGAAAGTTTTTTTTTCCATGATGAAGAACCTGTCAAGATCTCTTTGATTGGCCCCACCCCACAGTGATAAACCCCCGGAGAATTAACCAGCCCACAATTAGGGCTGGGAAACAAGCTGAGCTGATCATGGTTTGGCTCTCTTCGCCTCGCCATGAACTCGTTCTTGTTCGGTTTATATACCTGGCCAGCCAAGCCATCAGCAGCACTACCCAAAAAACGAGCATGGCAAGAACAAAAGTTGCTAAACTCGGTATAAGCTCGTAAGAATATAAGATATAGAATTTTAGTGTAATATTTTATCTTAAAAGCTAGTTTTGTATTGTTGGTTATAACGCGTGACATGTAAAAATTAAATATATGAGAACGAAAGCATAACAAGCGTGAGGATGAGATATCCTAGATAGTAGGTCCGAGAAAACCCTAAGGAGTACAACCAGTTAGCACAATTGCGAGTGAATGACATTCAGTAAACAATGTCGGTGAAGGGAACTGATCCATGAGATGTCTGATTCTGGCTAAACAACCTTGATCACCTCAGCTAAGTCTCTCAGAATTTGCCACAGGTTTTGCGAAACCGAGGAAGACTTGTTTATTTCCTCGCACAGACTCCACCAGGCGATACAAGTTGAAAGAGAACACTCGATAATCACATAAGACAAGATTTTAACGTGGTTTAATCTAAGAAGGATCTACGTCCACGACATAACAAGATTTTTCTCTATCTTTTACAGAACTCAGGTGAGAGGTTCCGTGGGACCATTATTTATAACCCTTCCATTGCACTATTATTTATAACAGGGTTATACTCCCCTCAGGGTGGAGTCCCACGTGCCCCCCGGGTCTCTTGATTTACATTAACAGAGTACCTCTCAATTACAAATACATCTCGAGCTTGCTTGAGCTTAATTGATATGCAGGACTTTTATCTTCTTGAAGTGTAGTCCCAATAGGACTATCGAGGAGGCTGACGTATTTACCATATGGAGTTGAACTCTCCTTATTGTCTGTCCTTGCAGGGCCCTTATCTGCACAAGCCCTGAACAATGGCACCCTTGGGTCGTTTGGATCTGTGTCTGGTGGATCTAGTGGATCTGGTTGAACCTGATCTATTCATTCTTAATAACCCCCCTCAAGCTCAACAGCCTAGGGAGGGTGTTGAGCTTGGTACGAAGCAAGATAAAGCAAAATTGGCTTTGTCATAAGATCAACAATATGTTTTGCAAATGAAATATACTTAACCAAAATGTGTCCCTTAGTTACATGATCTCAAATAAAATGTACATCAATATTGATATGCTTGGTGCAATTATGAAAAAACGGGTTAGCAGACAAGTAGGATGCACCAATCTTATCACACCACAAAATCGGAGGATGAGGTATAGAAATATGAAGATCTTGAAGTAAGTAGGAGAGCCAAAAGACCTCAACAACAATGTTTGATAAAGCCATGTATTCAACTGCCATCACTACAAGAATCCTGTGGATTAGCGACGACCTAAATCCGTCGCTAATCCACTGTTAATCTGTCGCTAAACAACTTAGCGACGGATTAGCGTCAGATTAGAGACGGATAGCTTCCATCGCAATTTTTTTTATGCTAATTAGCGACGGAATATATCTGTCGCCCATTCCATCATTACGTAGCGACAAAATATATCTGTCGCCAGTTCCGTCGCTAAGTTGCAACGAAATAACGAATGCAACATCCGTCGCAAGGCCGCCGTTACTGTGCGGCAACTTGGGTTTTGCGACGGATTTATAGTCGTCGCTATATTTAACGTTAATAGTAATTAGCGGTAGATATATTTGTCGCAAACAAGGAAAAAAAAATTTAAAAATTATTTGAAAATTAAATATCAAGAAAAATTTTCTCGTGATACAATTTATATTTTCTGTGAATAAAAAATAAAGTACATATCAAAATACATATAAAAGGAAACTAAAATAATTAATTGATCCACTGTAAAATTCGCAAGTTCTAATTATTTACAATTCAACATTTATATTTTTTAAACAAAAAGAAGGTAAAACAAATTTAACACATGAATCTAATCATCGTCAAGATTTTGTGCGTCCTTTTGTTCATTGTCTTGATCTTTCCCTTCAGCTCCACTACGCTGATTATCGCCAGCAACCTACACAAGAAAAGAAAGGTCAATATTGATAAACAAAATATATTGAAATAAAGTATACTCTATATGTGATTCTATCATCCTCATATGTGTTCTAAGGCAGTAAAAAACTGTATATGTGATTCTATCATGCTCATATGTGTTCTAAGGTAGTAAAAAAACTGTATATGTGATTCTACCATGCTCATATGTATTCTTAAGGCAATAAAAAAAACTTATATGTGATTCAATCATGCTCATATGTGCTCTAAGACAGTCAAAAAATTGTATATGTGATTCTATCATGCTCATATGTGTTCTTAAGGTAGTAAAAAAAACTTATATGTGATTCAATCATGCTCATATGTGCTCTAAGGCAGGCAAAAAACTGTATATGTGATTATATCATGCTCATATGTGCTCTAAGGTAGTCAAAAAAACTTTATATGTGATTCTATCATGATCATATGTGCTCCAAGGCAGTCAAAAAACTTTATATGTAATTCTATTATGCTCATATATGTTCTAAGGCAGACAAAAAACTATATATGTGATTATATCATGCTCATATGTGTTCTAAGGCAGTCAAAAAAACTCTATATGTGATTCTATCATACTCATATGTGCTCTAAGGCAGTCAAAAAATTATATATGTGATTCTATCATGCTCATATGTGTTCTAAGGCAGGCAAAAAGTTGTAAATGTGATTATATCATGCTCATATGTGTTTTAAGGCAATCAAAAAAACTTTATATGTGATTCTATCATGCTCATATGTGCTCTAAGGCAGTCAAAAAACTTTATATGTGATTCTATCATGCTCATATGTGTTCTAAGGCAGTAAAAAAATTGTATATGTGACTCTATTTTGTGCTCATATGTGTTCAAAGGCAGTAAAAATATTATACTGAAATATTATATAAAAGGTCAGTATTGATAAACAAAATATACTAAAATAAATTATATCCAATGCACCTAAGTTAAGGCAATAAAAGTTATATGAAATCTAACGACATGCAATATATCACATGAAACTTTCATACCTGAGAGGCACCTGCAATCGAAGTTCTCCTGTTCTACAAAAAACTGTTGAACTCATCTCAGAGAACGTCGACAATTGTTTCATGGAAGTAGTCACGCTTTGTGTCATTAACGATCTAGCGTATATCATCACTGAAAAAAATAGGATGCTTGGAGCTGATGTTGACGAGAGAAGTCTCTGAGCCATGACTAGAGGAAGCAACGACTAGTGAGGTGTTCATATTACTCTCAAACCTGAACACACGACCCTTTTTTAGTTCACCTGCTGCAGTCACTCATGCTGCAGGATCAAATGATGGATGCTGAGTAAAGTCATCACCATATCGCTCTATCATCTGTTGCTCATATGCCTTCTACAAAATAATGTTACAATATGCATTAATAATTAAGAATTATAATTTTTATGATAACTTGTATATTGCAATGATTATTAATACGATAAATACATACCATTGTCGTTCTCGCCTTCTCTGATATAAACTCTCACGTGGTCTTACGTTTATGTGTTTCAACAAACACATCCTTGTATGGCACAATGCCTCTTTTTTTGGCTTCCTGCGAAGTGAAATGATAAAAGATTTAGTTAACAGGTTTGCAACAATACTTATAAAATTGACAATATATATTAATGAGTTACCATTTTCTTCAGGTGGCTCCCAAAAGTTCTAGATCCACTTATGTGTATATGGGCTTCAGGCATTTTTGCTCGATTTTATGCAGTCTTCGTTGAGCGGTTTCAAAATGCATCTCCCGCCCACTTGTCGCACATTCTCTCCCAATAATCTCTCATGATAGTAATAGGGTCATGGCCCTTCCACTGTAGTGGATCATCTATTCTGCCAGATATTTTTTTTGTTGCAGTCTTCATATTGTGCAACATGTCTGCAGATCGATTGGCAGCCACCTTCTGCCACACCTTCCTTACATCATGTTCCTCCATCGTAGTCGCGAAGCGATTCGAAGCCTATATATATTTTCATAAAGTTGGTAGATATGACTATAATAAAAAATTAAATATAAAACACATTAACTATGACAAACAACCGTATACTGTGAATGAGAACCACAATCTATCTATCACCTCTTTTAGATACTCTTTCCATTGAGCGACCGGTCCTGATAGATATTGAAGAAGTGAATTCCTAATATCGCGTACTACTTCTTGTGGCTCAAACCTCGTGCTGCACATGAATTGGTACATAATAAATATCAACAAACAACAACAACAACTATGCCTTCATCCCAAAATAATTGGGGTCGACGATATAAACCAACAAAGAACATCATTCTGGGTCTTCCACATGAATCCTTCTCCTCCATTCAATATACAATATTTATAAGATATGCAATAAGTGAAAACGAAATACGTACGGTCGATTATTGATATACACTATTCGAATGTCTTCTTGTGCCAGACTGAAAAGACTATGCATCATGTGTTGGCTCCTAACTTGTATGATCAACTGGTGTAGGTGGGTCATGTACAAGCGAAACACCATCTGTAAAAAAATACATTAGAAATTCTCAGAATGCGCATTTCAACTAATCAAACATCCAATTAGTTAAATGATATACCTATCAAAGGATCCCATGAATATAAAGGTTGAGTTTTGCTACTACTGGATGAATGACCACTATAAGCTCCACGAACCATATTTTAACAAATAAAAAATGTATTGCAATACATTCAAATTGTTTCAAATCATTCACATCAATGCAATATATTTCAATACATTCAAATAATTCAAATCAAGTATTGCAATACATTCAAATCATTCAAATCATTGGAATACCTGCAAATCATTCACATCATTGCAATACATTCAAATCATGCATATCAAGTATTGTAATACATTCAAATAATTCACATCAAGTATTGCAATACATTCAAATAATTCAAATCATTCACATCAAGTATTGCAATATATTCAAATCATTCAAATCATTGGAATACCTGCAAATCATTCACATCATTGCAATACATTCAAATCATTCACATCAAGTATTGCAATACATTCAAATCATTCACATCAAGTATTACAATAATTCAAATTATTCACATCAAGTATTGCAATACATTCAAATAGAGGTTTGTATTACAAGATTTTGCTCACTAGCTTGAGAATTCTTCCTCATCACTTGCTCACTAGCTTGAGAATTCAAATAGAGGTCTGTATTACTTATGCCTAGACCAACTAGGAGGACTAGGCGGTGCCTAACCAGAGATTTTGACTACATAGATCATAATCAAATGATTCAAGAGATGGTTCCCATTAAACCAAGCATGTAGATCACATCCTTATGGTTGGATTTAAGAGAAAAGAACAAAAACCCCATGGAAATCATGGTTCACATGGTAGTTCGCATATTCTGGTGAACCTATCACACAGACACAAATATAGTCATACTCCTGTACCCCTCATTTTTAAAAATTGTTATGTCATACCCATATTTATGTGACATAAGCCAAGACCATCAATTATGATAGTGCAACCTAACTATCCAACTATTGCATTCAACCCCATGCTCTAGCCATTTTTCATACTAGATTGAAATCATAGACTCAATCAACATCCTATTTACCCAAAAAAATGGTAAAATGGTAAATTAAAACCAAACGCCCATAAAGTTCCAGACCTTTACAAGTGAACAAAAGAATTAAACATACAAATAAATTTTATCCTTGTAAAGCAAGCATATATGTGTGTGATTAGACAAATTTGACCAAGATCCATAAACATAAGTTTTACTTGTGGTTAAATGGTACAAGCCTTGTTCTTAGTCCCTTAAATAAAGAATAGAAATATAACGTTCCTAATTATATGATCTGCAAATGCTATAGCTGCTACTAAATCTCATTATGGGATTATATACACATAAATACATCATAAATGCATACACATATTTATACATATAATGTGTATGCAAATATGCCCATCCATGTACTTATGTGAGAACAAGAAAAATATCACTGCAAAGAAATACTGACTCAGATCAAGCAATATAAGTTTGTCATGGAGGGGACACAATTTTGAAATAATATCAATTACTAGTTGCGAAATAAATGAGTAAATCAACTAAAGCGATTAATAGGTCAGATTTATTTCAAGAATTAAAAAAAATACTTGCACAAGTAAGCTTACTAGGAAGAAAAGTAACTTGATAAGATAGAGAAAAAATTGGTTGCTCCTTTAATTGTTTCTGAGCAATACACTCCTTTTACACCTATTACAAAAAGAGAAACCATATCAGAATATGCACTTGTAGAAAGAGAGCAAACAGTCCATGGAAACGAAATTAAAAAACAATAATTCAATTCCCATCTTAAGAAGTAGGGGAGCGACCCCCTGCCCGAATCAAACAATGAAGCAGGGGGTCGCCCCTCTGCCAAAAAACACAAAACGCGGCAGGGGGGGCGACCCCCTGCCCGAATAAAACAACAAGCAGGTGGTCGCCCCCTGCCGGAAAAAACAAACGAGGCAAGGGGGCGACCCTCTGCCGGAAAAGCAGAGGGCAACCCCCTGCCCGAATCAAACAATGAGGCAGGGGGTCGCCCCCCTACCAAAAAACACAAAACGCGGTAGGGGGGCGACCCCCTGCAGGAAAAGCAGGGGGGCTACCCCCTGCCCGAATAAAACAACAAGGCAGGAGGTCGCGCCCCTACTGGAAAACACAAAACGCGGCAGGGGTCGCCCCCCTGCCCGAAAATACAAATGAGGCAGGGGGGCCGACCCCCTGCCGAAAAAAATAAAAAGGGCAAGTGCCCCTTTTATCGAAAAAAAAACTAAAAAGGGATTTACGTGGGAGACGTCGGGCAGTGGGCGGGGGGTGGCAGACCGAGCGGCGAACCAGGGAACGACGAGCGGCGGGCCAGGGAGTGCGTTGGGCGGCGGAGGATTGCGTCGGGCGGCAGAGGAGTGCATCGGGCGGGCGGGAGAGACGAAACATGAAAGAGGAAAAAGGGCTCTGATTAGGGATTTACGCAAAAATTAGCGACGGATTTGGTGACAGCCAAATTCCGTTGCAAAGCCATCGTAAATTTAGATAACCAGTTAGTGACAGAATATTTTTGTCGCTAACGTCATCGCTACGTAGCGACGGAAAAACGTTCATCGCTACCCGTCGCGTGTGTCGCGATATAAATCTGTCGTTGCTAAGTCATCGATAACTAGCGACAAAGGTAGCGATGAAAGTATTTCCGTCGCTAATTTCGTAAATATTACAAATCTTAGCGACAGATTAGTTTCTCTCGTTAATTCGCCGCAACTTGGCGACGGAAAAAATCTGTCGCTAATTGACAATTTTCTTGTTGTGAATATTGGAATGGGTTGACCAAGAAATAAGAGAACCCCTCAAGAATACTGCAAATCCCCCAATGGACTTACAATCATCAATGCTAACAACCCAATCAACATTTGAAAATGAAAAACTGTTAAATGAGCACACTTAGGAAGGAGCAACCTGAATTGTAACATGTGTTTTATATAATGTTGAATCCTTTTAACAGTCAACCAATGGACAGTAGTGGGTTGATGCATAAACTGGCAAACTTTGTTAACTTCAAAAGCAATATCAGGTCGAGTTAAAGTAGATATTGCAAGGCACCCACAACTTGATGATATACTGTTGGATCTTACAAGGGATCCCCCATCACAGAGAGACAACTTTAGAGAGGAAGCCATAGGAGTATTAACTGATTTTGCACTATCCAATAAGTCTAGCATGTAATTTTGATAAGTCAAATATAAGTTTGTTATGGTAATTATAGATTAAATTCCCAAAAAGTATTGCAAAGGACCCAAATCCTTAAGAGCAAACTCATCTCTTAGCTTCTAAATTATGGATTGTAAGTAGTTGTTAGAGCTTCTAGTAATAATTGTATCATCAACATGAATAAAAATATACACTAGCAGAGAATCACGGTGAAGCACAAATAAAAAGGTGTCAACTCTAAAAATAACAAAGCCAATATTGGTGAGAACTCAATCGTTGGTACCATGCTCTAGGTGCCTGTTTTAAACCATAAGGAGCTTTGTGTAATTTATACACATGGTTGGGATATTATGAATCCACAAATCCTTGTGGTTGAGAGATGTAGACTTCCTTAGATAATAACACATGCAAAAAAATATTATGAACATCAAGTTATCGTATGGACCACCCAAGAGAAAACACTGATGATGACTCTAATTGTTGGCAATTTCACTACAAGAAAATTGTTAATTAGCGACGGAAATTAGCGACGGATTTTTCCCGTCGCTACTTAGCGACAGATTAGCTAGAGATATAATCTGTCGCTAATTTGCGACGGATTAGCGAAGAAACGACTTTTATCGCTAATCTGTCGCTACTTAGCGACGGATTAGCGACTGCATGTTTTTGTCGCTACTTTTGATTACAAGAACACCATTTTAGCGACGGATTTAGAGAGGGAACTCTGTCGTCGCTAATCCGTCGCTAATTAGCGACGGCTTAGCGACAGAATATATTCCGTCGCTTTTTTGGTATTTGGGTTTCGCGACGGCTTAGCGACGAAATTTTTCCGTCGCTAAGCCGTCGCTAAATGTCGCGTAAATCCCTAATCCCATCCCTCTTTCTCTTTTCCCTGTTTTGCTGTATTGCTCCCTCCCGCCGCCCGTCGGCTCTCGCCACCGTCCGGCCACCGCCGCTCGCCAGCCGCCGCTCCCCGTCCACCGCTCGCCAGCTGCCGCTCCCCGTCAACCTCCCGCCACCGTCCGGCGAAGCGCAGGTATTCTTCTTCTTCTTCTTCTTCTTCTTCTTCTTCTTCTAAACGCAGGGGGTACGCCCCTTCCCTGCCAGAAACGGAGGGGGTTTAACCCCCTGCCGTGCTTTCCGGCAGGGGGGGTCGACCCCCTGCGTTTCCGGCAAGGGGGGTCGACCCCCTGTCGGAAAGGCATGGGGGGTCGACCCCCTGCCGAAAACGCATGGGGGGTCGACCCCCCTGCCGTAAAGGCACGGCAGGGGGTCAACCCCCCATGCCGGAACTGCCTTTCCGGCAGGGGGTTTAACCCCCTTCCCTGCCGGAAAGGCAGGGGGTTTAACCCCCTGCCGTGCTTTCCGGCAGGGGGGGTCGACCCCCTGCGTTATGCTGCCTAAGTGACTTGTCAAAAAAAAATTTTCTGTTTTTGAATGCCTATGCCGCCTATATGAATCGTTTGAAAAATAAAATCTGTAGTAGGAATAACATGCTGCCGATGTGTATTGCTTTTGAAAAAAACAATCTGTTATGAGATATATTATGCTGTCTATGTGAATTGATTTCAAAAAAATCTGTTTTTTAATGCATATGCTGCCTATGTAAATCAGTTTGAAAAAAAAATCTTTAGTAGGAATACTATGTTGCCTATGTGTTTGTTTTTAGAAAAAAAATTTGTTATGAGATACCTACGTTGCCTATGTGATCTGTTTTGAAAAGAATTTTTGTTATGGATACCTATGCTGCCCATGTGATCTCTTTTTAAAAAAAAAAAAAGTTATTATGTGGTCCCTATGTTGTCCATGTGATTAGCTTGAAAAAAAATTTGTAATATGTGTATATAAGATGTCCATATGGTTTTAAGTGTAGTTTGCATATATGTTGTTCATATGGATTTTAAGTTGAAATTTTTTTTGTAATGTATATATACAAGTTGTCCATGTTGTTCAATTTGTTAGTTTGTTAATGTCTACTGGTAGTTAGTTTTACTTCAATTTGTTTTCTTGAAATCTGGTTAGTTAGAGTATTTCAATCTATTAGTCTTTTATAATTATATTTTTCTTAGATAGATTGGTATTTAATGTTCTCACAATCAGTTAGTTAGATTAGGGCTATTTGAATTCTTTATGATAGTGGTGGTTAAACGGAGTTCACATCTTTTCTAGTAAACTAATTGATTGATTTACTATTCCTTTGCTAAGTAGTTCAGATTAGAAATTGTCTATGACTTTATGTTAGTCGACTGGTTCAACATGTTATAGCTGGTTTGTTAAATTAGCATCTTCTAGTTAGATTTGGCTTAACATATATACTATTTTTCTTTTCTCTTCTTTCAATTAGTTAGAGTTGTTTTAATTTGTTTTAATTTTTTTAGTTAGTGTTTCATCTTGTTTCATGATTAGTTAGTTTGTTACTTAATTTGTTTTGTTTTTGTGCAGATTTTTCAACGGAACCAACTCGTGCTCGGCCACCTGTGGTAAGTAAATGACAAAAACAATGCAAATCGGGTAAATACCCGTGGTGAGTAAGTGATGCAAACGTATCACATGTTATTTAATTTATTGAATGCAGCACTTTATTGTTCACACACTCACTTAGTTGTTGATATCTAGGACTGCTTTGTTGGAGTTCGGAGATCATGCTGAGCATGATTTTAATGTAGAAATATGGAAGTGTTCTTATTTTTGGAGTACGGAGTCCATGCTAAGCATGATAGTAGTTAATGAGATATTGAAGTGTGTTTGCTGCAGGTACATGTTTGCCATTTATTTGATATGAATGATTATGATGTATTGCAATGTTTGATGTAATTGTATCAATGTTTGCATGTAGTTACTTTCAATTTGATTTTGACTTCCATGTGAAATTTTATAATAAAAGCATGCTTCAAATGATTGTATCATGTCATTAATAGTTTGCACATGAAAATATTAAGTTATCAATGCATGCATCAAAATTCTTGTTATTGTTTGACATAGTATATTGTATGATAAATTTGATATTTTCTTCATCGTCGCATTCTGATTCTTTTTTTCTTAATTCGTTAGGATACTATTCGTAACATCATACGACAGAATGACTGCAAACCGTGAATGGATGTACCGTAGGATAGTGGACAATGAGTTATCGCATGAATATATGGATGGTGTCGATAGTTTTATTGAATTTGCAACGGCGAGTGTCAGTACGGTAGATCCCACAAGTCAGATTAGGTGTCCCTGCAAGATTTGTAAGAATAATCGATTTGTAGAACCTCATGGCGTTAGACATCACCTATACAGGAAGGGTTTTGTGAGTGATTATCAGAACTGGGCGTTTCATGGAGAAGAATTTAGAAACGATTTTGATGCACGGGTGAATGTGGTGCACGATAATCCATATACGAATTTGATATTTGATGCTGCAGGAACAGAACTGGGTTCTGCTATGAGTTCTAGTGATGTAAGAACTGGCGTAGATGAAGAATCACCAAACGATGCAGCTAGTAGATTTTATGATTTACTTAAAGATGCTGATGAGCCACTTTGGAACGGTTGTGAGAGTCACACTATCTTGTCTGCAGTTCTTCAACTAATGAATTTGAAGTCCGAGTATAATTTGAGTCAATCATGTTTTGACCGTTTGTGCATGATTGTGAAGAGTATGTTGCCTAAAGATGATGTCTGTGACTTCGCTTATGGTCACGATGTTGCGCATGATATGCATGTCATATCTCCATTGGCTGATGAAACATTCATAGAGGAATGTGATCCAAATGATATACCAAGTGGATGGGCAAACAATGAAGAAGAAGAAGAAGAAGAAGAAGAAGAAGAAGAAGAAGAAGAAGAAAGTCAAACTAGTGACGAGGAAGAATTCTCAAGCTAGTGAGCAAAATCTTATACTAGAAACCTCTATTTAAATGCATTGTAATACTTGATGTGAGTTGTATTGCAATACTTGGTGTGAATGATTAAAAATTTTATTTCAATGTATTGTAATACTTGATACGAATGATTCGAATGCATTGTAATACTTGATGTGAATGATTTCAATTATCTGAATGTATTATAATTTATGCAATTAACGAATGATTTGAATTAGTGCAATACTTGATGTCAATGATTTGAATTATTTGAATGCATTGCAATGCTTGATGTGAATGACTTGAATGCATTGTAATACTTGATGTGAATTATTTGAATGTATTGTATGACATATGTTATTTGTTAGAATATGGTTCGTGGAGGTTATAGTGGTCGCTCATCCAGTAGTAGCCAAACTCAGCCTTCATCTTCACGGGCTCCTGTGATAGGTATATCATATAACTAATTAGATGCTTGATTAGTTCAAATGCACATTCTGAGAATTTCTAATGTATTTTTTTACAGATGATGTTGCGCCTGTACACGACCCACCTACACCAGTTGATCACACAAGTCAACAGCCAACACAGGAAACAGGGTCTTCTCAGGCTGGCACAAGAAGACTCATTCGAATAGTGTATATCGATAATCGACCGTAAGTATTTTGTTTTCAATTATTGCATATCTTTTAAATATTTTATATTGATATTTACTGTGTAACAATTCATGTGCAGCACGAGGTTTGAGCCACAAGAAGTAGTACGGGAGATTAGGAATTCACTTCTTCAACATCTACCAGGACCAGTTGCTCAATGGAAAGAGTACCCAAATGAGGTATTAGACAGATTGTGGTCCTCATTCATGGTATACAGTTGTTCCTCATAGTTAATGTGTTTCATATTTAATTTATTTAAGCAATGTCTACTAACTTTCTGAAAATATTTGTAGGCTTCGAATCGCTTTGCAACTACGGTGGAAGAAAATGATGCAAGGAAGGTGTGGCAGAAGGTGGCTGCCAATCGATTTGCAGACATGCTGCACACTATGAAGACTGCAGCAAAAAAAGCATCTGGCGTAGTAGATGATCCATTATTGTGGAAGGGCCATGGTCCTATTACTATCAGGAGAGATTACTGGGATGAAATGTGCGATATGTGGGCGGGAGATGCATTTAAAAATCGCTCTGCGAAGGCTTCACAAAATCGATCGAAGATGCCCGAAGCCCATCTACACACAGGTGGATCTAAGACATTTGGGAGCCACCTAAAGAAAATGGTAACTCATCAATATATAATATTAATTTTATAAGTATAGTTGCAAATTTGTGTACTAAATCTTTTATCATTTAACTTCGTAGGAAGCAGAAAAAGGAGGCAGTGTACCATATAAGGATGTGTTTGTAGAAACACATAAACGGAAGACCACGGGAGTCTTCGTATCAGAGAAGGCGAGAACGACAACGGTATGTATTAATTCTATTAATAATCATTGCAATATATATGCAAGTCATCATAATGTTATCATTAATTATTAATGAATACTTTAAACATTATTTTGTAGGAGGCATATGAGCAACAAATGGTAGAGCGATATGGTGAAGACGCTACTCAGCATCCATCATTTGATCCTACAGCATGGGTGACTGCAGCAGGTGAACCCAAAAAAGGTCGCGTGTTCGGGTTTGGGAGTAATATGAACACTTCACCAGTTATTGGTTCTTCCAGTTACAGCTCACCAACTTCTTGCGCCGACATAAGCTCCAAGCAGCCGACTATTCTTTCCGGTGATGATGTACGCGAGATCATTAATGAATCACTGAATAACTACTTCCAATACACCGTCGCCCCCTTTCTCCGAAATGAGATCAAGGCCGCTGTTCAGGATAGGGGATCTTCGATTCCAGGTCCCTCTCAGGTATAATCACATATATAGTTTTTTTGACTATCTTAAAGCACATCTGAGCATGGTAGAATCACATATAGAGTTTTTCTAGATGCCTTAGAACACATATGAACATGTTATAATCACATATTCAATTTTTTTACTGCCTTAGCACACATATGAGCATGATAGAATCACATATAAAGTTGCTTTGCCTGCCTTAGAGCACATATGAGCATGCTATATTCACATATTCAATTTTTTTACTGCCTTAGCACACATACGAGCATGATCGAATCACATATATACTTTTTTGCCTGCCTTAAAGCACATCTGAGCATGGTAGAATCACATATAGAGTTTTTTTATATGCCTTAGAACACATATGAACATGCTATAATCACATATTCAATTTTTTGACTGCCTTAGCACACATATGAGCATGATAGAATCACATATATATATATATTTAACTTTTTGTCTGTCTTAGAGCACATATGAGCATGATAGAATCACATATAAAGTTTTTTTGATTGCATTAGAACACATATGAGCATGCTATAATCACATATTCAGTTTTTTGACTGCCTAAGAACACATATGAGCATATTATAATCACATATTCTGTTTTTTGACTGCCTTAGCACACATATGAGCATGCTATAATAACATATAGAGTTTTTTAACTGCCTTAGAACACATATGAACATGTTATATATCATTTATGATAGAATCACATATAAAATTTTTGGCTTTGCCTGCCTTAGAGCACATATGAGCATGCTATATTCACATATTCAATTTTTTTACTGCCTTAGCACACATACGAGCATGATCGAATCACATATATAGTTTTTTGCCTGCCTTAAAGCACATCTGAGCATGGTAGAATCACATATAGAGTTTTTTTAGATGCCTTAGAACACATATGAACATGCTATAATCACATATTCAATTTTTTGACTGCCTTAGCACACATATGAGCATGATAGAATCACATATAGAGTTTTTTTATTGCCTTAGATCACACATGAGCACATGATAGAATCACATATAGTGTGTAATTTATTTCATTATATTTTGTTTATCAATACTGACTGTTCTTTTCTTGTGTAGGCTGCTAGCGATAATCAGGGTAGTGGAGCTGAAGGGACAGATAAAGACAATGAACAAGAAGACGCACAAAATCTTGGCGATGATTAGAGGACTTTGTTGAAGAAGTTCTATTTTTTTTATTTTTCCTAATTGTAATTGTTGAATTGTAAATAATTAAACTTCTTAGTTTTAAGGTGGAACGATTAATTATTATAGATACTTGTTATATGAATTTTTTTGTGTGGTTTGTTTTTTATTTACAGGAAATATAAATTGTACAGGAAATATAAATTGTACAGTTCTCCGTAATTAATTTTTAAATAATTTTTTTTTGATTTTTTTTCGTTTTTGCGACGGATTAGCGACGGATGATTCCGTCGCTATTCATATTAATCTAGCGACGGCTTAGCGACGGAATTAAATCCGTCGCCACGCCGTGGTCGCCGTTTAGTACCGGCGGATTGGCGACGGAATATAGCGCTCGTTATTCCGTCGCAATTAGCGACGGACTTGGCGACGGAATTATTCCGTCGCCAGTTAGCGTCGAAATATTCGCGACGTAAGCATACTGTCGCCGCGTTGTCGCTAATCCGTCGCTAACATGGTTAGCGACGGATTAGCGACGGATTAGCGACGGAAGGTGGTCGTCGCTAATCTACTGCTTTGTTGTAGTGTTTGACTACTGGGCTAAAGGTTTCAAAGTAATCAATGCCCTCTTCTTGATTGTAACCTTTTGCCACATGACGAGCTTTATATCTTCTCAACGTGCTATCAGCTCATCTCTTAATCTTATAAATCCATTTGCAACCAATGACATTAGCATTAGGTTGAGGGGAAACAAGACTTTATGTTGGCTACTATAACAACAAAAAAACACATTGTGTGCTTCAAAAATCCAGTTTATCATGATTATAAAGGTGAAGGCAGAGATAACAAGCAAATCCAAAAGTTTTAAGAAATTTATAATCAGGTGTATAATGAAATAAATTTTGGAATGGAAACTTTTTATCGATCACACTGGGTAGTAGTCTATTAATAATGTAGACTGCAGTCATAAATGCATAGTCCCAAAAATTTTGGGGTAACCCAACTTGAGCTAGAAGGGTGAGGCTAATATCAACAATATGTTTGTGTTTCTGTTCCACACAATGTCTGTTTCTTAATGTGTGTGTGGATAGGTAATATGATGATCAATGCCACAAGATTTTAAATAGGCAGTCAGAGGTCTATGTTCTCCTCCCCAATCAGTTTGGAGGGATTTGATCTGACAGCTAAGTTTATTTTCAACCAATTTTTGAAAGTTTTGAAACACAAAAGACTTGAGATTTTCTTTCAAGAGCATATAACCAAGTAAACCTAGAGAAAGCATCCACAAAACTCATATAATATAAATATCTTCTACCACTATAAACAGAGGCAGGTCCCCAAACATCAAAATAAACTAGTTAAAGAGGTATTTTTAGCTCTATGCATGAAACAGTCAATGGATGAATTGTGACTTTTACTCTTTTGACAGGCCTCACACAAAGAGTTAGCATTATTATGCATGAACCCCAAATTATGGTTATGCAAAATCTGACTAACAATACAAAATGATAGATGCCCAAAACGTTTGTGTCACTGATCAAGAGATGCTCATTTTCCAACATATGGTGATGCAGGAATATTTCTCACTCTCTAATCTGCCCTAGAGATCTAATTTGTAGAGCCCATGTTCATTGCTACCAGTATTGCTTTTCCTATTTTGACATCGTTCACAAAACACCAATCATGATGAAACTTAAGAAAAACATCATTGTCTTTAGTAAATTTTAAACATATAACATGTTTTTTGTAATAGGGACATGAAGAATATCACTAAGCAGAAATTTAGAGTCAGAAGAACCAAAGACATAGTTACTGATATAATGAATCTTCCAAGTGTAAGCCATTACCAATTTTAATATGATCATGTCCCCGGTATTCTCACTACAAAGAAAGACTTTTTAAATCTATTGTAACATAGTGTGTCGCTCTAAAGTTCGGGAACCAAGCTCCATCATCTATTGGGTTCTTTATGGTGGCATTATAAGCTTCAGGAGTGATATCTTTTTGTATTTTAAATACTCTGCATTGCAAAGCTCCATGTCCCAGCTTTCTTTATGCTTGACATGTAGTACGTCAATTTGCTACTATGTGGCCTTGATTAGCACACGAGTGACAAATTATGGGATTATTGAAATTTTCTTTATTCTGATTAGATCTATCATATTGTTGCCCTCCACCTTTTTCTATGAAAGAGTTATATTGACCCTCACGATTTTCAGGTGTCTGAGTAAAGATTACTTTGACAAAAAATAAGATTGGTCATAAGAAGTTCTTGATCCTTCTATTCATCTATATGTGCCTCATGCACCAAAAGCATTCCTAATAAATCATCAGGGGAAAATGGATCCTCATGACTATTTAAAATGTTCTTAAAGAACCATACTCACTCATTGGAAGACCAGAAAGAATATGCATAGTAAGATCTTTATTAGAAATTGGCTTTCTAGCCATAGTCAGTTGATGGGTTATACTTTTAGCCTTATGAAAATAATTTGTAATATTGTCTATCCTCTTTTTCAAATTATGTAGTTGGGACTTGAGTTGTTGAACACGAGTCCTAGAATGTGTAGCATATAATTTTCTCGGTGTGTTTCACATACTGTATAATGTGGTCAAGCACATAACTTGACAATGTATTGTGTCTATCAATGACGACATGATCTAACTTAGCAAAAGTTGATTAATCCTTTTTCAATTCTCAAATACCGAATTCTTTCTAGCGGCTTTATTAGGCTCTATGATAACCATGTCTAGACGGGGTTTTGAACCCATTAAATTGTAACTTTTCAATAATGGGATAATTGAGACCCACAATAAAAAATTGTCTATAGACAATTTCACTTATAGAAAGTGTTGTAGGCTTATTGAAATATGAATAAAAGAGGAAAGAGTATTGAAACATGATGTAGAGCAGTTGTTTTCAACCATCCTGAACAATGCAACAAAAGAGAGGCATGAGAGTTACCGAGAACCACAATGATGAAGAGAGATACTCACATGCCCCCACATAAGAATGATAAGCTCTAATACCATGAAAGAGAACATTCAGCAATCATATAAGACAAGATTTTAACGTGGTTCGATCCAGGAAACTCTCTCTCTCTCTCTCTCTCTCTCTCTCTCTCTCTCTCTCTCTTTCTCTCTTTGCACAACTCAGATGAGAGGTTACATTGCACCATTGCTTATAACAGGGTTACACGCACATTACAGGGAGTCCCATACACACCAAGGGTCTCTTGATTTACATTAACAAAGTCTCTCTCAATTACAAATACATCTTGATTAAAGGACTCTAAATCATCTTCAACTTGCTTGAGCTTAATTGATTTGTAGGGCTCTTATCTTCTTGAAGTGTTCTGAATAGGACTTTTCAGGAGGGAGGCCTACCTGTTAATCATTTGGATTTGAACTCTCCCTGTTGTCTATCCTTGCAGGTGGACAACCTGAGTGGCTCCCTTTAAGTCTGGATTTGCGTTTGGTGGATCTGGTTGAACCTGATCCACCGATTCCTTAACACAAATCCACCATTTCCAAATACATGGTCATTTCACGGATGCGAGTAGATCCTTGGGAAAATGTATTAGCTGGCAAAAAGAAGGAGATTGCACCATCATCGTTAATCAGGCCAAAACATGCTTGATATTTTCCTGGAAAAAACGGCAAAACCAAAGCAAGTGTAACGCAGTCGCTGAATCACCACAGCAGAGTGGACAACTACCGGCAAGCTGGACCCCGATTTTCTGATGTCTGTCCTGGGAGTTTATCTTTCCAGCGACGAGCACAACTTTTCCCTGGGCAACGGACCTCTAGACCAGATCACCTGACGAGGGAAGAAGTCCATGTGCTTTTTTTACAAGCCAGCTTGTGGCTCAGCTCATAATTAAGCTTGGCTCATCCAGTCAAGCCCAAACTGAGTTAAATGATAGACCAACCGAGCTTGAACCAGATGGGTTCAGCTCGTTTACCAGCCCTACCCACAATGCTCTTATAGACCTGTTGCCGTCACAAGGAGAATCAAATTCGTGATGTCCAGGCTTCTGAGAAGCTCGCCCTAACCAACTGGGCAACCCCAAGGGGGCTGATTGACAAAGGTGTTATGTTTTATTTTTCACGTAGTTTCCAGTCAGCAAGTCCGGGATAGTCATCCATCATGAGAAAAAGAAGTCTGGATTAGCCTAGTGAATCCATGTTCTGCATGAATCACCACTGTTTTCAGAAAAAGTTCAAGGCTCTGTTTGGGAAGGGAGATGGTACTTAGAGAAGGTTAAATTACCACCTACGGCCACAGGTGCCTTTTGAGAGATGAGAAGAGTGTTGAAAGTGAAGGGGGTGGAGATTGGCCATTTTTCTACTACATCCTCACAAGGATGTAGTTGACAACTCCAGTATTCCGTTTTCTTCTCCACTCCCATCAACCCCCTCAATTCCTCTTCACCACCGGCTCCCAAACATAGCCCAAATGTGAAATCAAAATCATCAATCATGGAACAAACAGAGGTGCAAGTTTGATGTTATTCGCTGCCTTCTACAATTGGCAAACACGGAAAACACGCATCATAAAGCCATCTCTTGAATATTAAAAAATCAAGGCTTTTTAAAAAAAAACTAATGTTGTCAATTTATACCTTCTTATTTGTTTTTTTGTTTTTTTTTTTTTTTTATGATGAGAAACCCACGCCGATGGGCCCCACGACCACCCTGCCTCACCTTCTTCTTCTTCTTTTGATAGTTAAGCTGCGGTTAGGCAGACCCTCACCAGTCATACAAGGTTCCCTTGGGTTTTGAACTTGCAACGTCCCAACACAAGTTAACGTGTACTAACAGCCCCTACCAAACAGGCGGAGCCCCGTTGGTTTACCTTCTTATTTGTTGTGCTTGTGGAAAGGCGAAAGAAAACTATTCGAATGCCAACTTTATGAGTGGAGTCATTGTATCCACAAAATTTTATATATTTCCGTTGGAAGGGACATGAAGTCTAAAAAATATGTATTAAACTAAGTCAACTATGTACCTGGTCTTTAACGTATTCAATCAGAAGCGTGGCGAGTCACATGGGGCAAGGGGTAAGCCCATAGAGTTTTTTTTTTTTAAAGGAAGCCCATTGAGCTTTACTCTGCCAGGAGCCAGTGAGGCTAAGTCTCTGAACATGGGGGTATCAAAAAAACATCTTGATATTTCATTAAGAGAGAGAGAGAGAGAGAGAGAGTCAACTAGAATAGTGGATATAAGGATACGCTCCCAACAAAGGATTTTATCAGTTAAAAGCAATCTCTGCGTGAAACACAACCGCATCCAAAAAAGGCCAAGGGCCCCTCGATGTCAATGTAAAAATCCCAATGATACACTTGGAATTCCCACATTTAAGCAGGTGTTTAATTAGCTGGAATCTTAAATCACCGATTGTGAGATCTTAAAACCACAGAGTGAAGAGCCCATCCACACTGCCCGGCACTAAAGTCCTTTCATCCGGGGTCTTCAGGAGCTCAATATGAAGTTTCCAGATCCCTCACCGGTAAAAACTCTTGCAAAGGCATATAGAAAGAGTTTGCAGTTAACGAGCTTAAGGTAACAGGTTATGCTTGGAACCATGATGAGAACACATCAATGACAGCAAGGTATTTTCATAATAATAGGCAGTTGGACACCGAGTTATTAATTGAATTCGCCATTTAGAAGTAGATAATGAGTTGAGGGCCTCTGGGAATGACATGGAAAACATTCAAAAGGGGCAAAAAAATCTGTAGTGGAGGCATTCAAGGATGTTATTGGACAGTGGCCTTATGGATGTTTTTGGCCAGTTAATGGAAGATGAAAGGGATCTAACGAGCAAATTAAGCCTTTCAAAATAGATTCACGGTCACGATTTCTTGAAACTAGATTCATGGCTATTCGAAACCACAATGTCCATAGTTTTCGTCAGCTTTAAAGTGCCCAGCTGTTTGCTTGGAAGGAGCAAGCATTGAAAATGTGCACTAACAAAATCCCAGTACCCCATGCTCAAGTCGGTCTAACCTTTACCTATTGTCTATCACATTCAATCCATAGTTTTGAACTTGACGGGGCTAGGTAAAGTTAAGAAAAATCATTGCAATTGGCCTTTTTGTGGCACATTTAACAGGGAAAGGATAATTCAAAAAATGATATAATATTGTGAGAATTAATAGTTTTACTTTAAAACAAGTTAAAAGGATGAATGCTACAGGATATAAGAAGTGTGTCGAAAAAGAATTAGAGATTAGGAGATATTTGTTCATCGACAAGCAATAATCTTTTTTTTTACCTATTAACTATTTGAGAAACATATTAAACCACTTGATGTGTCAAAGTTATTGAATCTTGTGTTTGTGAAAGTTAAATTTGGTTCAATTGCAAGTTTCCAATTGTTAGCATGAGATCAAGTGCGTTGAGGAAGCAAATAGGAAATCTTGAACTTTCACCCAAGGCATTGTCAAGGTCTTCAACAACAATAACAGCTAAAAATAACCAACTAAATTCACCTATATATATGGGCGTGCGTGACTGTAAATGTGTTTGGAACAGCTACATTGTCAAGCCTAAATGTAGTTCATAGAATCTGATGTTGGAACAGAATAATGCATACAATATGACAGGATATGTTCTTTCAATGAATAACTGGATATATATATATATATATAGTGAAATGGATCCATACTAAACCGAAGCTACAGCACGCTGACCGTCCATCATGGGTGTTGATGGAAGGTTAGCGCTTAAAAAAAATCGCATTGAAATCCCTTTACTGGCACACTAAAAGCACCAGTAAAGGTCCCCTTAAAGATCTGGGACCTTTATTGAAGCTTTTAGTATGCCACTAAAGACCTTTTTCAAAAATGTGCTCAGCTTTTAGCGGCGCACAAAAAGCCACAGTAAATGTCTCAAACCTTTAGTGGGACTTTTAATGGCGCTTTTAGTTTGCCACTAAAGGTCTTTTGCCCAAAAATCATATTTTGATGTGATTTTTGCATTTTTCACGTTGACCATCAATCACACGTGTTGATGGACGGTCAGCACAAAAAAAACACAAAAATCACATCAAAAACACAATTTTTGGGGTAAAAAGACCTTTAGTAGTGCAATAAAAGCCAAGAGTATTTTTTTGAAAAAGGTCTTTAGTTGCGCACTAAAAGCACCAGTAAAGGTCCCAGACCTTTAGCAGGACCTTTACTGATGCTTTTAGTGTGCCAGTAAAGGGTTTTTGTCTTGATTTTTCTTAATTGCTGACTATCCATCAATGCACGCGATGGACAGTCAGCGCGCTTTAGCTCAGGTTTAACACCAAATGGATTTAGCACGGAACCATTTCACTATATATATATACAGGTTTTCTGGACCAGCAAAATAACAGAGAAAAGATAGCATCACATACATGCTTCACTGCAACTTAAACGTTAACTGCAACAGGCTCTGAACAGTAAGGACAATTTCCAAATACAACGTCAAACTACCTGCAGCAGCCTAGAAGCAGAAATCATTAATAAAAAAAACTGTTATCATTATATATATATATATATATATATATATATATATACTAGAGAATACACATTAAATTGGTTCCAATTTTCACGTACTGCCTCGTGGTTGCAATTGACCGTAGCCAATCTCTAAGACATGCCATGGAATGCTCTGCCGGCATTATCACACACAGTCAGGCATGCTTCTACGGTCAACTCCCAGTTTGTTATCTTCAGGTAGGTAACAGGCATAACAGATGCCGCAATCAACTTGTGGGTGATCAACCATGGCAATAGGAGCTCCAGGTAGGGTAATCCCAAGAACATTCTCCACATTTTTACAGAAAGAAGCATTGCATCTCCTGGATCACATTAAATGACCACATTGACAAGCAGTACTGGTCAAAAAGACAGAGCAAATGCCAGAAGGAACAGGTACAAAATATTAGATAGACTGAACCAATGTCTGAAAATGGTCAAACATATGGTGAATACCTAGAAGACTGCATCCATAACAAAGGAGTTTTGGAGACAAACTGGCAATAGATTAAGGGAATATATTCCATTCTCAGTATTTGGGATAATATTTCTCTAGATTATTACAGAATGCTATGCATTAACTAGCTCAACAAAAACATTCTAAGATGCACAATTCCTCATCTAAGTTCATGACTACTCATACATATTCTTATTCTCTTATCCCTAAAATAACTATATCAAAAGTTAGCAAGTCAGTCACATTTTAATTCAGTTTAGCATCTTAGACTGAATTTAGGTTAATTATAGTCAACGTCATCATCAAAACTTATCCAAACTGCATAGCATCAACTTCACGAGCCCTATTTCTCCATTTCGTCCAACCTAGAGCTACATCCTTAATCACCAATCACCCTATGATATTCCATATCCATCCTAGCCTCCTTCCAATTCTTTATTGACCTTCTTGCCTAATTCCTTGAATTGCACCAACCTTCTTCACCAATGTTAAGACAAGCCACCACGCCATATTAAATAACACTTTGATTTTGTCTTTTATCGATATACTCCTAAGCACTATCGTATTGCAAAGTCTCGGACCATGACTATGTTTTTCCCTAATTTTTAATAAGCTTGCATTCCATATGTGCCATTTTCTAATGTTAAAACATTTTTTAATGTACATCTTCTCCATCTTGAGTGGCAAACTATGATACCTGGACACTCCATTTTGCCCTCCATACCAGTGTCGACAAGTGTATCCCAATGTCAACACACATCAACACCCAGACACTGCCATTTTACCCTCCGTACATACAAGTCAGTATTCAATTTATAATTATATTTTAAGTATATAATATATATTTTAGATATAACATATATATTTAGATTATATTCAGTTTATTTTGTATTTATGTGATATATATAGCCGTGTCCCGTACCCACTAAATTTGGTGTTCTATAACTCAAAAGCTCCTAAAACTTAGCTTTAGATATAAATGAAAAATCTTTAAAACCTCAATAAATACCCATGAAGATTTATGTAATTTGAGGACTTGATGAATGCCATGCAGACACTCCATACCTCTTCCACACCTGTGTGGAACATAGTGTCGTAAACAGAGATAATAGATTACTGACAAAATTTCCTCTTAACATCCTCCCATAAGTAGGCAGCTCATGTTATGAGCTTCAATACTTTAAATTTAGAATCAAATAGTTCAGATCAATATATCAAACATATTGACTACTTACATGTATTTTAACTTTGGAATGCATATATACAGACATGGCCCCATATCTCCCTTTTGAGCAATTTTCACATTGCACCACCTCAACCATGCTGTATTTTACCCGTTCCCGTTCCCATGTGGATCATATGGCATACTTTGGTCTGCCAATATAACAGATGATTCATGATCACAACTGCCAGCACCAAGCTTATGAAATAGGATGCAATAAACAACTCTCCAAGTTCAATGCTGTGTTGTGCTTCATACCAAATCCAAGAAAATTTTATGCAAAACCACCCTTCGGTTCTGTTATAAGTATTTTTCTATCACAGGTTGCCTTTGATAGTTTTTATAATATTACTTGATTATGTAATGAAGATTGATTGAGCCATATAGTTGTTATACCAACAACTGCAAATGCAAGAGAAAAATATTGTACTGATGCAACATTGCCTCAAGTCAACAAGGTAAGCTATCAAAACTGCAAGCACAAGTTACAAATATTGAGACATACATAACTATTTGTAGTTATAGAGCTATCAGATACCTTAGAGAGAGAGAGAGAGAGTGTCTCCACAACGTAGAGTTACCCATATAAAGGATTTTGAGAAGCTTTAGTCAAACTGTCCACGTAACCCACCATGAGATCTTCGAAAACAAACCACTCTTACAGATGCCAGTAATAAATGAGTGTTAAGATCTTAATAATCGTGCATGAATTTAATAATTAGTGTTTACGACTTTTTTTCTCTAGTGATCTCAAGATAAATAATAAGATGGATGGTTGGAGTAGGAGGATCCTAAAATCTTTTGGTTGTTTACCTTCACATCATAGTCATAGACTCTCTCTCTCCCTCATGAGTTAACTTTACAACAGAGAACTCTAATTCCACATACATACATACACGTGTGTGTCATCCTATCCTAGTGTCACAAAATATTCACCATGGCTAACAAACCAAAGCTCTGGTTATAAGAAATACCGCTGAAGGAAAGGACAGGGAGTCGTCCAAGTGATGTCAACGGGCCAGATGTTATCTAGCATCCAACTCGATTCGGTAGAGAAAACCAAGATTATTAATTGGATTTGGATTTGGATTTGGTATAGAATTTTCTAACTGAATATGAGAGATATCTGAATCCAATTACATATAAATAACTGCATTCAGTATCTGTTCCAATTAGCCCAATATCCTATCAGTTTGATTCAGTAAAGGCTACATCTGACCAGAATCCCAACTGTTTATATCCCTAGGTCATCCAATCTAAGGGATGACCCTATTACTAGTATCCTTTCATTATATGGCTTGTGTTGTTTTACAATAATACCCCTTATGTACAGCTGTACCATAAATTTACAAATATGCTGCTGATGTCCAGAACCTGCCAAAAGCACTCAAAAGTCAAAACCTGATAGAAGCACCATCTCCAATACCCCATGCAAATTGCACATGGGTGAGATCCGTGGACAATTTTTTCTTCAGAAACCAATCTCAAGAAAAGGAGAGGCTTAGTGAATATCCGTGCAACACCATTAATAAATCGAAGATGACATTCTCGATCTTCAACATTTTCTTGCATAAAGTGCTAGATGAATGTGCCTAGTCTTACAATGATGAATGGGATTCACCATCAAAATGGTTAACCCATCAAAAAGGACAAGTGTACCATCTCTCACTATTTTGTTTCCATTTTCGCCATAGAGAGTTTGTAATCAGATCTGGACCAAAGAAGCGACACCTAGAAGGCTGGATCAACCATTAAATAAATAAATGATACTCTAGCAGAGCTGCTTAACAATAAATGACAATCTTACTGTGGAAAAGACCTCGCATTGTAAGGGAAAATCAATAGTAAAAGGCTACAATCATTCCTTGCATAGAAAGGTGGCCTTAGAAACAAAAAGTAGCAATAAATAGGTGGTGTATTTATTAATCAGTTGTTAATGGAGACAAACCTAGGCCTATATGACGAAATGATGCTGCACGAGATAGGGAACGAGGTTCCAAAATCAATAGGGTTTTGTCAATATCATCCAGAACAGACCAAAATTCTTGACATTTCTCTAAAAGCTGCATGTAACAGATTATCATAATCTTTAAGTGAAGAAATTTCTCATATATGAAGGTCATCGGCTATAGCATAATTTATATGAGATGCGGCATATGATGAATGAGGAACATACCAGAAGATCGAATAGGGTTACAAGTAGGAAAGAGAAAAAAAATTGAACAGCAAATCGTAACACCAACCACTCAGCAAGTCAATCTTCCAACCCAAAATAAAGCATTACTAACATTAAGAATATGCGGAAATACACAAACCATAGATAATAAAGTTTGACCTCAAAGACTGAAGATTACATATCAATATGCCAAAAAAGAAAAACATGAAAAATAATTTTTCTTTATAGCACAAAGGCAGTTCAGATGATGCTCCCACTAACCATATACTGAATCTACCTTCGAAGAAATATCCTTTCACTGAAAGAAGTAAATAGTAAAAGACCAGCTTCAAAGCTAAGATTGTGCACTGACAGATATCACATCTGAAACATTGCATATTGATGCAAGTAATGGCAAGATGTTCTTTCAGATAATAAAAATGATCTTATATGGGTAACAAATAATTAAAACATCAGTCTGCAGAGGCTGAAAGTGAAATTCATTTGTGGAGAACGCAATGCACACAATACTTGTAGTAATGGCTTGCCTAGCTCTAAAGCACAGTACACAGATATTCGAATATAATATTGCTAAAATTGTAATCTCATATGTAATATACCACTATCATATGTAATCTTATCTGTTTAGTTTAGTTTATCTTTTTAGTTTAGTTAGCTTATCTTTTTAGTTTAGTTAGCTTTTCTTTTTTCAGTTTTGGACATGTAATAGGCTTTATGCCAAAAAGCATAAAGCATAATTTCTTACTTTTTGGACATATAATAGGCTTTATGCCTTTTTGACTTAGTCAAAAAGCATAAAGCACTAAGAGAGTTGTTGCACTCCCAACAACGCTAAATAGAGCCGTTGGGAGCCCAACGACTCCATCTTCTTTATTACTTGTATAAATGTGCGAAGCAGGTTATATGTTCCCCCCCGGAACATGCAGGTGCGTGTTCTCGGGTCTGAATGAGCGCCATGTATGTAAGCATGTGGGGCTCATTTACCCATGTGTGTATGCATCACTTAGCATCGAAGTCCGGTGCATTTACAAAGACTTAAGTACCCTTTCTCGTCATTAGCACCATGAAACGACGTTTCGAGTAAAGGACAAAAATGTCCTCTCGCCAGAGTTTGCAAATACTTAAGTACCCTTTCCCGCCATTGGCGCCATAAAACAATGTTTCGATTAAAGGACAAAAATGTCCTCCCGTCAGAAAGGGTTAAAATCATCATCGTTTTTGCCCTAAGGAGTAAACTCCTTTGCTTTAACAGGAGCTCCTCGCAATATGTCACCCTACAAATTCCGGATCACCCTTTGACGGCACACCATCTACTGTAACAGAAGCTCCCTTTGACGACGCAGCCTTTCTCGTCGTTTGCTGCCGCCGGAGCACCCTTTGTCGTCGTCTGCTGCCGCCGGAGCGTAGTTAGAGTATCGTTGCCACCATCGGCTGCATCTACCTTCTAGGTATTTCTCCTCCACTGTCGGATTAGCAAAACTTGTGTCCTAAAAGGTGATTTTTGTGTAAGTTTTCGTTATGTAAACAAATCAATTTGTAAATCCGAATGCTAAATCTTACAAGTGGTTGTAATATACATGCTAAATAATACCTATTTTCATACTCAAACAAGAGTCGTGAAAGGCAACGATATGTACTTATGAAGGCTAAATTTCTATAACGATTTATAAGTTTGAAATTAACAAAGAGTTATACATTTAATACAGTAGCGATTTGTTCGATGCAACAACGATTTATACGTTTGAATCAATAGCGATTTACGATTTATGATTCATGATTTATACATTTAAAGCAACAATGATTTATACATCTAATGCAGTAGTGATTTATGATTTACAACGATATGTACTTATGAAGGGTGTGATTTGTATAACGATTTATATGTTTGAAGCAACAACGATTTATATGTTTGATGCAATAGCAATGTGTAAATATGAAGTTACCTCAATTTGTACTTAATTTTGCTAAATCGTACTACGATGTTTATTTATGAAGCCAAATATTACCACGGCTTGTAATGTCAGTGATTGTGTAACGAATGTGATAATTTGTAATAATATATACTTGGGAAAGCGGTTGTAACATACAATGATGCAGTTAAATTTATGTGTTGTGTGTAATTAAGTATGCGGAAGAATCCAAGAATGCCAAATCATTCACTATGTCCAACACGGACAAATGAAACAAGCATAAGAGAGAAAATCTACAAAGGGATATACGAAGGGCCTTATAATAAGGCTACACACATAAAAAGAACATCTCTTTTATTGGAGAGGAGCTCTCTAAAGCAATACCAAATACAAGGGGGGTTCCCCCTATTTATAAGAGAAGGGAGACCAAAGGGGGCTCCCAATAGAGTCGTTGGGAGCCCCCAACGGTCACAATTGTGACCGTTGGGGGCCCCAACGACTCCATTGTGGGGCCCCTTTTGGTATCCCAAAATACATTTTAGAAAATAAAAAAACAAAAATAAAAAACAGAAAAATAAAAGAAATAAAACAAGTACCCCTATTGGGTACTTGTGAAAAGACCATAATACCCCTATCGGGTATTATGGTGAATACATCTATATTTATATATATATATATATATATATAGATGTATTAATACATATGTCTTAACACCCCCCCTCAAACTTTACGGGGAGATGACCGAAAGTTTGCCAAGAAGGAACAAGAAGCGAAGAGCAGGCAGGGCTTTAGTAAAGAAATCTGCAAGTTGATATTCTGAAGTGACATATGGCATTGTAACTGTCCCACGAAGATATTCATCACGAACATAGTGACAGTCCATTTCAATATGTTTAGTCCTCTCATGAAAGGTGTGGTTGCTGACAATATAGATGACACTTTTGTTGTCGCAACAAAGCTTCGAAGCACCGGTAATTTCGACTCTCATATCTTGAAGAAGACTTCGAAGCCACACAAGCTCCATTGTAGTAGTTGTCATAGCCCTGTATTCTGCTTCAGTAGAAGACAATGAGACTTTCTGTTGTTTCTTGCACCTCCAAGCAATTAACGAATCTCCTAAGAATACACAAAAGCCAGTAGTTGAGACTCGATCATTTGGGTTTCCTCCCCAGTCAGCATCAGTATAAGCCAATAAATCTAAGGAAGAGAGTGAGGATAGGAATAGCCTTTTAGTCAAAGTATTTTTGATGTATCGAATGATCCGAAGCACAACACTCATATGCACAGATGTAGGGGCATGCTGAAATTGGCTTGCAGAGTGCACAGCATGAGCAATATCAGGCCTGGTGATAGTCAGATAGGTGAGAGAGACAATGAGTTGCCTGTAGGGCGTAGGATCATCCAGCAGAACTTCATCCTCCAGTCGTAGTTTAGCATTGATAACCTCGAGAGTCTCCACCTTTTTGTCATCTGAAATCCCAGATTTGAAACATATGTCTGCAACAAGCTTCATCTGTGACAATATATACCCTCGAGGAGAGTATGTTACTTCTATACCAAAAAAGTACCTGAGAAAACCCAGATCAGACATATCAAAATTATGTTTTCACATATTTTTAACATTAAGAATACCACTTTCATCATTGCCAGTGATGATCATATCATCAACATAAAGCAGAAGGATGATGATACTATTACCTGCACGTTTAACAAAAAGAGCAGTGTCAGTATAACATGAACGAAATCCCAATTGTAACATGATAGCACTAAATCTATCATACCAAGCCTTAGAGGCTTGTTTAAGGCCATATAAAGCTTTTAATAATCGAAGAGTTTGACCTTGGTTAACACTAATTCCCGGCGGAGGGTCCATATATACTTCTTCATTCCACTGACCATTAAGAAAGGCATTTTTAACATCTAATTGAAATATAGGTCATTTCTTAGATGATGCTACAGTAATTAGAGTTCTAACGCTTGTCATGCGAGCCACGGGGGCAAAAGTCTTCTCATAATCGATGTCATATTCTTGTGAATATCCCTTAGCAACTAATCTAGCTTTATAACGTTCTAGGGAACCATCACTTTTTGTTTTGACTTTGTAGACTCACCGACATCCTATAGCTTTTTTATTTGGAGGAAGTTGAACTATTTCCCAAGTTTTAGCCTTATTTAAAGCATCTAGTTCAACTTTCATTGCTTCAACCCAATGAGGAATATTTTTTGCTTGATTATAATGGGAAGATTCATAGTAAGAATGCAAGGCTATTAGACAAGCTCTATAGTTAGGTGAGAGAGTTTCATATGAGACAAACCTATTAGGTGGAATTGATTCTCTAGAAGATCGCCTAAGGGAGGTTTCTTCTAGGGGTTCAGTAAGCCGCAAGAATTTTTCTAAAGCACTAATAGGTTGTGCTTCCTCACGCCGAGTGTATACTTGGAGATTGTCACCATTAGTTGGTGATACATCATTATCATGAGAATCATGAGTATTTTCTAAAAATTCTGGATGACTCAAAGAGTCATCATTTGAATCTTCTAAAAGATCATTGATAAATATATAATCAATTTCATTTGGTTTTTCCAATATTTCAAATCCATTTTCATCTTCTAAAAAGGTCACATCTTTAGAGACAAATAACTTATTGTTTTTATAGTCAAAGCATCTATAGCCCTTTTGATTTTCACCATATCCTAAAAATACACATTTTATTGCTTTAGGTGACAATTTATCTCTTTTATGTAGAAGAACAAAGCATTTACACCCAAAAATACGAAGACGATTGTAGTCGGGTGTCTTATTGAAAAGTTTTTCATAAGGAGAGATATTGTTCAATTTTGAAGATGGCATTCTATTGATTAAATTGGTGGAGGTTAACACGGCTTCGGCCCAAAAACTTTTAGGAATATTTTTAGAAATGAGTAAAGATCTAGTGGTTTCTAAAATATGTCTATGTTTTCTTTCCGCTAGACCGTTTTGTTGAGGTGTTCTTGGACAAGATTTTTTATGACAAATGCCATGTTGTTTTAAATATGATTGAAACTCATTTGATAAGTATTCTCCACCTGAATCGGATCTAAGAATGGACATTTGACTTTGAAATTGATTTTGAACTTTTGCATGAAATTCTTTAAAGTTAAAAACTTCCAATTTAAGGTTAAGAAAATAAATCCATACATATCTAGTATAATCATCAATAAAGGTAACATAATATGAATAACCACCTTTGGATAGAACCGGAGATGGTCCTCATACATCGGAATGCACCAATTCAAAAGGTCTTGTTGTCACAAAGGTTCTAATAGGAAAGAATAGACTTCATTTTTCCAAAAATGCAATCTTTGCAATTGATATCTTTTTCTTTACAAAACTTGTTTCCAAAAGGAAAAAGATACATTTTAGAGTAACTTGGATGTCCAAGCCTTTTATGTCAAGTTTCAATATTTTTGTCTTGGACATAAGTACAAAATGAGGTATTTGGAAGCATTAAGTTATCCATAAAATAAAGATCTCCCTTCCTATGGCCTTGCCCAATCCACTTCCCGGACCGGAGATCCTGCACAAAGCACCCTTGGGATGAGAAAGATATTTCACATCCATGGTCGACAATTTGAGAAACGGAAAAGAGGTTAAGATTTAATTTAGGAACTATTCTAACTTTTGGAACAAGAAAATCTCGAACATTTTTAGAATCAAGAGTTCCAATACCATTTATTTTGAGAAAAGTTCCATCGGCCGTAGAGACAAGATATTTTTGAATTGGTGTGCACGTTGGTTAGTGCATTTTCATGAGGAGTCATGTGAAAAGAGGCTCCGGAATCTAAAATCCAAGAGTACGTACCGGGAGGTAATGATGAGGCAATGGCGGCACTGGAGGTGGAAGAAGTAACCTTTAGAATTTGTTGGAGAGCCAAGGAGATTTGACCAAGAGTATCTTTGAGATCCCCGTTCTTGCCGTCATCTTCTTTGGTGGATGATTCTATCAGATTTCATATCTGCTATAGCATTAACAGGAAACAGGGCGAGAGAGAAAGAGAGAGAGAGAGAGAACACAATGGCTGGGGCGGCTCACAATGCTCGACCTCCAAGCCCTAACCATATTATATAATCAGCAAAAATACAACTATCCTTGTAATATCAGAGATATTACAAGGATGGCATTAATGAGAGAAAAACAGCATGTGTTTCATTAACATACCATGCGTATGGATCTGGATCCAGATCCATACGCAAGCTATATTTTAACACCCTCCCTCAAGTTGTACGTGATTTTGGATCATGTACAACTTGCTCTTCAATAGCCAAAATTGACATCCTGTTAACCCCTTGGTAAACAAGTCTGCCACTTGATCTTCTGTTCGAACATGACGTAGTTCTATCTCCTTCATCTCGACTTTCTGTCGTATGAAATGTTGATCAATCTCAATGTGCTTCGTTCTGCTATGCTGGATAGGATTACATGCAATGTTTATTGCGCTTTGATTGTCACATAGAAGAAGAGATCGAGTAATTGTCTCCCCAAGATCACTCAATAAGTGTCTAATCCATGTGGCTTCTGCTGTGCCTGCAGCCATCGATCTGTATTCAGCCTTGTACTCGATCGTGCCACTGCCTTTTGTTTTCTGCTGCTCCAGGACACTAAATTGTGTCCAATATATACACAATATCCAGAGACAGATCGTCTCTCATCTGGATCCCCTGCCCAATCTGCGTCGTATAAGTGATGAGTTCATGTCCTCTATGCAAATTATCGTTCTTGCGATAAACAAGTCTGTCTCCTATAGTTCCTTTTAAATAACGTAGAATGCGCTTCACAGCTTCCATATGACCCTCCGTTGGAGCATGCATAAACTGGGATACCTGATTGATAGCATAAACTATATCAGGTCTGGTAAAGGTCAAGTACTGTAACATTCCCATGAGACTTCTATACATTGTAGGGTTGACACAAAGATGACCATCTTCAGAGCTCAGTCTTTGGTGTAATACACTAGGAGTACTGACTGGTTTGCAATTCGTCATCTCGGCTCTTTCCAGAAGGTCAAGAGTGTATTTTTGTTGCATGAGTGTCAATGTGTCTTGTTGTCTGTCAACTTCCACACCAAGAAAGTACCTCAACTCCCCTAAATCTTTCATTTTGAAAGTTTTCATTAAAAACTGCTTCACGCCTTGCACATGATTATCTGAACTCCCAGTGATCACAATGTCATCAACATATATAAGAAGAAGTATAACAATGTCTGCCTTTTGGCAAATAAAAAGGGAATGATCCAGAGAGCATCTTCTAAAACCATAACTCTGAATTTGCATAGAGAAACTTTCAAACCAGGAACGGGATGCCTGTTTCAACCCATACAGAGATTTCCTTAGTTTGCACACCCAGGCAGTAGGGTCCTTCTCGGCATAACCAGGAGGTTGCTCCATATACACTTCTTCCTTTAAAGTTCCATGCAAAACTGCATTTTTAACATCCATCTGGCTAAGGCTCCAACCTCGATCGACTGCTAGGGATATGATGACACGAATAGTACCCATTTTGACTACCGGACTAAAAGTTTCATCGTAGTCTTCACCATATTGTTGTGTGAATCCTCGAGCAACAAGTCGTGCCTTATATCTGTCAATGCTTCCTTCAGGCTTATATTTTGTTTTATAAACCCATTTTGAGCCAACTACATTCTTTCCTTCTGGCCGAGGGACTATTTCCCAAGTCTGGCATTCATGAAGGGCTTCCATTTCTTCATTCATAGCTTCAGTCCAATGACGGGATTGAAGAGCTTGAGTAAAACAAGTGGGTTCAGCCTGTTTTGTGAGCTGAGACATAAACAACTGGAAATCAAGAAAGAAGGTCTCATAACTCACCCATCGTTGACTAGGATGCTTAATGCGTGACGGCCTTTGAGCCGGATCATTGGCGATGCTTTCCACATACCTCGGCTCTGTATTTTTGTCCCGTCTAGTGTATACCTGTCCAGAGAAGCGTTCTACTGGGGTTGGCTCAACTGGAGATGATTCAACATGTATTTGTGAGTCATTCAACTCCCTACTCAAGTCGAAGGAAGGACAATTTGTCTGACATGTTTCTCCTGTATTAGCAAAAAGATTTGCGCTCATCCATGGATCATATACTTCTAATTCTCGAGATGGCACCGCTGCAGAGTCATTGACCTGAAAATTTCGTTCGTCAAAAACAACATTTCTGGAGGTCCTAATACGTTTTGTAGTAGGATCATAGCATCGATAACCTTTGTATTCATCTGCATACCCAATAAATCTGCACTTGACAGCCTTGTCCTGAAACTTATTTCGCAGAGATGAATCAATATGTACATAACATACACAACCAAAAGCACGCAGCTGATCGTAAGAGGGATGTTGCCCGAATAAAGTATAATAGGGAGATTTACGATCCAAAAGTGTCATAGGAAGACGATTTATGATATAAACAGATGTGTGAAAAACTTCTGTCCAGAGACTAACGGGCACATTGCTATCATGTAACATGCTCATCGTGCTCTCAACAATATGCCTGTGTTTCCGCTCTGCAACCCCATTTTGTTGAGGAGTATGAGGGCAAGAAACCTGTCGACTTATTCCTTTATCCCGAAGAAAGGCAATAAACTCATTCGATGAATACTCTCCTCCACCATCACATTGGAAATGCACAATATCACAAGCAAACTTTGTTTTGACCATCGCATGGAATTCCCGAAATATTTGAAAAACTTCATGCTTGTGTTTTAAGAAATATATCCAAGTATAACGGGAATAGGAATCAATAAGGATAACATAGTAACGACTGCCAGAAAGAGAAGGAATAGGTGCGGGTCCCCAAACATCAGAACAAATAATCTCAAATGGCTTTGAAGCTCTTTTATTTATAATATGAAAAGGAAGAACATGACTTTTGAAGAGTTCGCATGAGGAACATTTATTATTATTATCAGAAAATGAACATAAACTAGACTCTGGAAGGAGACCATCAGATACAAGGTTTTTAACGAAACCTCGATTACAATGTTCCAAACGACTATGCCAAATATCTGGCTTATTACAATGAGATGAATTAAAAACTGCCAATGAAGGAAAAAACAAAGACTCTGAAGGCGAAGACACTGAAGAATGCTTGGACGACTTCAACTGGAGAACTGGGACTGAAGACGAAAACACTGAAGGAATCTCCTTGAAGACGTACATGTTTCCTTGTCGCTCCCCCTTAGCGAACGTCTCCTTCGTTCGTAGATCCTTAACATAAACAGAAGAGAGAGTAAATTCGACAGAAGAATTCATATCGTCAACAAGTTTAGCTACAGAGACAATGTTCTTTTTAATATTAGGAGCAAGAAGGACATTGGACAAGTGAAGTGAGGACTTTGACATAGGGATATGTGCATTGCCAGTATGACTAATAGAGTGATAAGTTCCATCTCCTGTAACTATACTACCTTTTTCAAAATAAGGCAATAAGTGAGATAACTTACCCGCATTACCCGTAACATGCGTGGCGGCACCTGAATCAACATACCATTCGCCTTGTTCATTTTGCTTGATCGTTATCTGTGACAATGCTGATAACAAAAGTTGTTGCACATCTGTGGATGGCCCTTTTGTGTCCACAGCAGTAGCGGATTTATTTTCAATTTTGTTTATTTTTCCTCTATTTTGTAGGTTGAACCAACAATCAGCTTTCACATGTCCTCTTTTGTTACATAGGAAACAAGTGGGCACTCTCCTCTGATTCCCTGTGTTAAAACCCCCTGAAATATTAGGTGTAGGCAAGATACCACGTCCTCCCTGCCCAAAACGTCTGCGGCCTCTGCCTCCTTGATGCCCTCTATTCCATCGTCCAAAACCTACAGAAGTGTCCATGGCCAAAACTGAATGAGGACGAGTTGATTCATTTCCTTTTGCCCTTTGCTTCATAACCATCTCATGCTTGAGAAGTTTCGCTTGGAGGTCGTCAAAAGTGGGCAAGTGAGGAAGGCATGATAAAGCTGTGGTAAACATGTCAAAGTCAGGACCCAATCCATTGAGGAGTTGTTGAACTTTATCTTTATCTGCAATAGCACTTCCAACAACAACCAATTGATCAGTAATACTCTTCAAGCGGCCTATGTATTCCATGACTGTCATGGAGCCTTTCTTCAAACTTTGAAATTCATTTTTTAAGAACATAACTCGGGATTCTGATATCTGAGAGTAAGTATGTGACAGTTTACTCCACAGATCCGCCGCAGTGCAATCATCTGAAATAGTAACCAACACTTCTTGAGAGAGTGTTGACGTAATATAAGCAACTAAAGACTGATTCCGCTCCCTCCAAACTGTATATTCTGGATTCTTAATGGAAATGGTAATTGTGTCACCTTTTTCATCCTTGGTTTCCTGCAAAATAAGCCGTGGTGGTATAGGGACTAAACCATCCAAATGTTCATCGAGATCCTGACTTCGTATAAAAGGAAGGATTTGCCTTTTCCACGTCAAAAAATTAGAATGAGTAAGTTTTTCTGTAACAAGCCGACTCAAGAAATTGGCAGAGGGACCGGATGATGAAGACGAAGAGTAATCCATATCAGTAGAATAATGAATGAGCAAACAAGATGAATGAAAAGAAATAAACAGATTTAAGATCACTCAATTAATCAGAAACACTGTAATAAGGCAGATACTTGTACGACCAAACAAGGCTGCACAAAGAACACTAAAACAGCAATGAAGGAAGGAAAGGAAATTTAAGGAATCAGAACTGATTTGAAAAAAAAAATGAGAACAATCACAGATGATAGAGTAACAGAAAAGAGAGAACTTAGGATGAACACAGTCGATGAGCACGCTGAAGGAGGAAACGCTGTTTCAGAAAGGGGAGATCACGCTGCTGCTATCGGGTGGAACACGCGGAAGGGAGTTCTGCTGTTCACGCACAGGGGATCACGCTGCTGCTATTCCAGAGAGTCTTCACGCTGAAGGAGGAACACGATGCTGCTGTTTCAGAAATTTCAGAAGAGGAGGAAATGATGTTAGGATGAACACGCTACTGCTGTCAGGTGGAATACGCAGAAGGGAGTTCTGCTGTTCACGCAAAGGGGGAGATCACGCTATTTCAGAACTTCCTCACGCACAGGGAGTTCTGTTGTTCACGCTGAAAGAGGGTACACTGTTTCAGAAGGGGAAGATCACGCTGCTGTTCACGCTGGAAGAGGATACGCTGGGGAAGAGGATACGCTGGGGAAGATCACGCTGTTGTTCACGCTGAAAGAGGATACGCTGTTTCAGAAGGTCTTCACGCACAAGATGGCCTGAGATCTGATACCATATCAGATTTCATATCTGCTATAGCATTAACAAGAAACAGGGCGAGAGAGAGAGAGAGAACACAATGGTTGGGGCGGCTCACAATGCTCGACCTCCAAGCCCTAACCATATTATATAACAACAACAACTACGCCTTCATCCCAAAACAATTGGGGTCAGCGATATGAACCAAAAAAGAAATTCATTTTGGGTCTTCCACATGAATCCTTTTCCTCCAATCATTTCTATCCAACGCCATGTCCTCGGTGAGGTTCAAAGCATTCATATCCTTTCCTATCATCTCCATCCAAGTCTTCCTAGGCCTACCCCGACCTCTTTTAACTAATATATTTTCCCATTTCTCCAACCTTCTAACTGGAGCATCATTAGGCCTTCGCCGAATATGTCCAAACCACCGTAAACGATTCTCTCGCATCTTATTTTCAATGGGTGCAACACCTACCTTCTTACGTATCTCTTCGTTCCGAATCTTATCTTTTATTGTATTTCCACACATCCATCTAAGCATCCGCATCTCAGCTACACTCATTTTTTGAATATGATGTCTCTTGGCAGCCCAACATTCCGTACCATATAGTAAAGCGGGTCTAATAGTCGTCCTATAAAACTTTCCCTTCAACCGCAATGGCATTCTACGATCGCACAGCACTCCAGTAGCACTTTTCCATTTCATCCACCCAACCTTTATCCTATGATTTACATCTCCATCAATTTCTCCATACTTTTGAATGATGGATCCCAAATATTTGAAATAATCATTCACCGGTATATCTTGCTCACCAAGCTTCACTACACTCCCATCACTACTTCGTTGCTTACTAAACCGACATTCCATATATTCAGTCTTACTCTTACTCAACTTAAAACCTCTAGCTTCCAATGTCTGTCTCCATAATTCTAACTTAGCATTAACCCCAGCTCTAGACTCATCAATCAAAACAATATCATCAGCAAACAACATACACCACGGTACATTTTCTTGAATTGATCTCGTAAGCTCATCCATCACTATCGCAAATAGGAAAGGGCTTAAAGCAGATCCTTGATGTAACCCAACCGTTATCGGAAAATTGGTTGTCACCCCTCCACAAGTGCGGACATTGGTTACTACTCCTTCATACATATCTTTAATTATACTAATGTACTTGAGAGAAACATCTTTCTTCATCATTGTCCACCAGAGAACGTCCCTAGGTACTCTATCGTATGCCTTCTCTAAATCAATAAAAACCATATGCAAATCTTTGTTCCTCTCTCTATATCTTTCAATAAGTTGTCTAAGAAGATGTATAGCTTCCATAGTTGATCTTCCAGGCATAAAACCAAATTGATTCTCCGATATCATGACAACCTTCCTCAACCTAGACTCAATATAATCAGCAAAAATACAACTATCCTTGTAATATCAGAGATATTACAAGGATGCCATTAATGAGAGAAAAACATGTGTTTCATCAACATACCATGCGTATGGATCTGGATCCAGATCCATACGCAAGCTATATTTTAACAGATTCCTCAACGGAAGCCACCTTTGGCTTGAATGCCCCATTTAGCTTTGGGCAAACGAGTTTAATATGTCCCAGCTCATAACAATGATGACATATAATCATTTTTCTTCCACCACTCCCTTGCTTAGCAAAATGAGGTGGTTTGTATGTTTTAACATGATTGTCGGGTTTAGATACGGCAAGAACTTCATCTATGCTCTTACCCATGCTATGCCTAGTCTCTTCTTGAGTAATCTCGGCAATAGCCTCTTCTAAAGGAGGAAACATAGATCTATGGAGAAGTGAAGATCTAACTTGTTCAAATTCGGGACGAAGCCCAAATAAAAATTAAAACAATCTATCTTGTTCCATTTGTTTTTGTCTTAGTACCACATCCTCCGTAGCCACCCATTTAGGCTCCAAAAGAGCCAATTCATCCCGCAAAGGATTTAGAGCACTATAATAGTCTTGTATGCTCATGTCGCCTTGTTTTGTGGTTCTCACTTTTTCTTGCAAAAAATAAGCTCTTGCAAGATCCTTTTGGGTAAACATACCCTTCATAAAAAACCAAGCTTCATTTGCCCGGCGGAATTTTGCAATATTTGCACATACCTTAAGTTTGACATTATTCATAAACCATGCTAGGATTTTTGCATGGTTGCTCTCCCAATCTTCCATTTGGTGATGATAATCTTCAATGGCCTTGAGACGAGCATCACCTTCAAGTGCTTTCTCTTGATCTTCTTCCATCTTTGTGAGCTTAAGTTGGGGTTCCGGAACGGTTCCCATTACATAACCCCAAAGCTTCTTACCTTTGAGATTATTCTCCATTGCGGATGCACACATCATGTAATTTTTTCCATTGAGCTTGAATGATAGATCGATCTTGACTTCCATTGCTACAAAATGAAGATGTGAAAAAGAAAGGAAGTAGAGAGAGACACGATTTTACCTTAGAAGATCGTATGGCTCTGATACCATGTAATTAAGTATGCGGAAGAATCCAAGAATGCCAAAGCATTTACTATGTCCAACACAGACAAATGAAACAAGCATAAGAGAGAAAATCCACAAAGGGATATACGAAGGGCCTTATAATAAGGCTACACACATAAAAAAGAATATCTCTTTTACTGGAGAGGAGCTCTCTAAAGCAATACCAAATACAAGGGGGGTTCCCCCTATTTATAAGAGAAGGGAGACCAAAGGGGGCTCCCAATAGAGTCGTTGGGGGCCCCAACGACTCCATTGTGGGGCCCCTTTTGGTATCCCAAAATACATTTTAGAAAATAAAAAAAACAAAAATAAAAAACAGAAAAATAAAAGAAATAAAATAAGTACCCCTATCGGGTACTTGTGAAAAGACCATAATACCCCTATCGGGTATTATGGTGAATACATCTATATTTATATATATAGATGTATCAATACATATGTCTTAACATTGTGCAGGTTAGCAATGACTACAATTTGTAAGACAAGAAAGCCTTCGCCGTTTGAGGGGATGACTCTCGGAGAAATCATCCGTCAATCCGATATATATAAGGGTTATGTAAAAAACATTGAGAATGAAAAAGACAAAAACAAATTGTTGGATATTTATTATGTTGAGCCTGATCCATCAGATATTGAAGATGAAAAGCAAACGAAGAAAGATGAGGAAGAACTAAAGATGAAGAAGAAGAAGAAGGATGACGAAGAGAAGGAAAAACAAAGGAAGAAGGAAGAGAATGAAAACTAGGCGCACTTATGAGGCAAAAGGATTTCTTCCTGCCGACCATGCAAAATTAAATTTATATGCACATCATTTTTCATGTTATCTGTCATGATCGTCAGTTGCATCGTACTATACTATGCATCGAGTTGTTATTTACCGTGCTAATAAAAGAAATGACTTATCGTATATGTGTGTTGACAATAGTGATTCAAGAGACAGCAATTTAATGACATCTACGACACTGAATACGCACATCGCCACCGCTAATTTAATGACATCAATTTTAATCGCTAAATAAACAGCGATTTGAATACGCACATCGCCACCGCAATTGTGCCACAATGTAAATGTCGCACGCACACAATTCAATATCATAATACAAATATCATACAAATCGACACTAGCAAACACATAATATGTTACGAATCGATATACATATCGCATAATATATTACAAATCGATATGAAAATTCAGCATAATAGCTTACAAATCGATATTAACAAATAAAACAATATCTTACATAGATTACAATGAAATTGCACATTCCCACCACCACCACTACTAGCTTTTATCCCTTTTGTCACAAGCCTCCAAAGTGGTTGAGAAACTTCTAATTCAGGGTTAGAACTTGAACCAAATGTATTGACACTACCGCTAGAACTCGCCATTATATCTAAAAAGTGAAAACTGAAAAGAAAATAAGTAAATAAAATAAAGTTAATAAACACTACCTCTATGAATCGGAAGCACAGGGAGGGGCCGAGCCCCTCCCCTGCGAAAACAGGGAAGCATGGAGGGGTCGAGCCCCTCTTCTGCGAGCAGAGGGTGCAGGGAGGGGGGCGAGTGCCTCCTCTATGAATCGGAAGCACAGGGAGAGGCCGAGCCCCTCCCCTGCGAAAACAGGGAAGCATGGAGGGGCCGAGCCCCTCTTCTGCGAGCAAAGGGTGCAGGGAGGGGGGTCAAGCCCCTACCCTGCGAAAACAGGGAAGCATGGAGGGGCCGAGCCCCTCTTCTGCGAGCAGAGGGTGCAGGGAGGGGGGCTGAGCCCCTCCTCTATGAATGGGAAGCACAGGGAGGGGCCGAGCCCCTCCCCTGCGAAAACAGGGAAGCATGGAGGGGCCGAGCCCCTCTTCTGCGAGCAGAGGGTGCAGGGAGGGGGGCCGAGCCCCTCCCCTGCGAAAACAGGGAAGCATGGAGGGGTCGAGCCCCTCTTCTGCGAGTAGAGGGTGCAGGGAGGGGGGGCGAGCCCCTCTTCTGCGAGCAAAGGGTGCAAGGAGGGAGGCTACGAGCAGAGGGTGTAGGAGGGTCGACATACCTGACGGAGGGGGAGACGGTGGCTGCCTGTGGGTATCGTCGCCGGAGTCTGGATCGCCGGCGTGGGTGCAGGAGAAAGCTGCAGGGGCTGAGGGGGAGAGGCAAAATCGAGAGGGTAAGCCCCTCTCCCTGTCGATAAACCCCTTTTAGGGTTCGGCTGCCAAAAAAAAATTGGATCTGGGTCGGGTTTGGACCCGACCCGACCCGGATCCAAAACATAATTTAAAACTCAAAATGGACATTTTTGGACTCGGTCAAAGTTGACCGAGTCCAAAATGTCGACGGACTCGGCCTCGACTCGTTGACCGAGTCCGGGCCGAGTCCGAAGCCGCACCCGAGTCCGCACCCGTGTCGGGGCGTGTCGACTCGAGTGCGGCAACCCTTTAGCAGAGTCCGTGTTACATAGCTTAGGAGAAAGTTTATCATTCTTATCTATAAGAATAAAACATTTGTAACCAAAGACTTGTAACCTGTTATAATCAGGTTCCATTTTATATAAAACTTCAAAATAAGAAATTTTACCCAAATTCCTAGATGATAAACGATTTATAAGATACCAGAAGCAAGAGCCGCCACGGCCTAAAAGTTTTTAGGAATATTTTGGGATATAAGAAGTGTTCAAGTGGTTTCAATGATATGCCTATGTTTTCTTTCAGCCAACCCATTTTGTTGAGGGGTTTTAGGACAAGACCTTTGGTGAACAATACCACTATCTTCAAGATACTTCCTGAATTCATTGGAGAGATATTCTCCTTCAGAATCACTTCTAAATATCTTAAGATTATTGTTAAATTGATTCTTAATCATCACATGAAATGATTTAAAACATAAAAAACTTCATGCTTATGTTTAAGAAAATAAATCCAAGAGTACCTAGAAAAGTCATATACAAAAATCACATAGTAGAAAAATCCTCCTTTCGAAACAATTGGTGTCGGTCCCCAAACATCGGAATGAACGATTTTGAAAGATTTAGAAGTAAACATAGATCTTTGTTCAAAAGGCATAGTTCTCATTTTTCCAAGAATACAATCACTATAAGAGAATGTATTTTTACAAAGATTTTTAGCAGAATGTAAATAAGATAACTTGGTGATGTTAGGATGACTAAGTCTTTTGTGCAAACAACAACAACTACGCCTTCATCCCAAAACAATTGGGGTCAGCGATATGAACCAAAAAAGAAATTCATTTTGGGTCTTCCACATGAATCCTTTTCCTCCAATCATTTCTATCCAACGCCATGTCCTCGGTGAGGTTCAAAGCATTCATATCCTTTCCTATCATCTCCATCCAAGTCTTCCTAGGCCTACCCCGACCTCTTTTAACTAATATATTTTCCCATTTCTCCAACCTTCTAACTGGAGCATCATTAGGCCTTCGCCGAATATGTCCAAACCACCGTAAACGATTCTCTCGCATCTTATTTTCAATGGGTGCAACACCTACCTTCTTACGTATCTCCTCGTTCTGAATCTTATCTTTTATTGTATTTCCACACATCCATCTAAGCATCCGCATCTCAGCTACACTCATTTTTTGAATATGATGTCTCTTGGCAGCCCAACATTCCGTACCATATAGTAAAGCGGGCCTAATAGTCGTCCTATAAAACTTTCCCTTCAACCGCAATGGCATTCTACGATCGCACAACACTCCAGTTGCACTTTTCCATTTCATCCACCCAACCTTTATCCTATGATTTAGATCTCCATGAATTTCTCCATACTTTTGAATGATGGATCCCAAATATTTGAAATAATCATTCACCGGTATTTCTTGCTCACCAAGCTTCACTACACTCCCATCACTACTTCGTTGCTTACTAAACCAACATTCCATATATTCAGTCTTACTCTTACTCAACTAAGTCTTTTGTGCCAAATATTTATATCTTTATGTCTGGCAACATTACAAAAAGAATTTTTTGAAACTTGAAGAGAGTCCATATAGTATAAGTCTCCCTTCCTAGAGCCTTCTCCAATCAATTTCTCGGACCGGCGATCCTGTATTAAACATTTAGCAGAAGAAAATTTAATATTGCATCCATGATCCAAGTGTTGAGAAACAGAGAGAAGGTTCAAGTTTAATTTAGGTATAAATCTAATTTTTGGAATACAAAAATCTTGAGTTTCAAAATTACCTATGCCTTTAATTTCAAGAGAAGTTCCATCCACAGTATAAACAAAAGATGGAGAAATATTTTTCGAATAATCGGAAAGAGA